>NC_135502.1:96816322-96963822 GCF_052857255.1 Amblyomma americanum | reverse complement strand
CCCCCAGCTCCATCCTTCACCATAGCGCAGGTCACACACTGGCGACGTCTACAAACTGGGACTGCTCGATACCCGCTACTGCTACAAGCCAGATACCCTGACCAATTCCCCTTTTCATGGAAACTTTGTGGAAAACCAGGAGACTTTCTACACACCCTGCTCACATGTCCCACTTTCCCTCATCCCCTATCACCGACCATGGCGGAGCCTTACTGAGAGACTCTTCTGGCCGAAACTTCTCAAAGACCAGCGTCGACTCATCGCCAGCGCTCTGAGAAGGATTGTTCTCTAAGGGGTATCCTTCGCTTAATAGGGGTGCCTCCTCACATTGAGGGAGCACCCAAGTGCCGTGTAGGGGGCTTTGCCCCCACCATTTACATCGTTGGCAATAAAAATTTCCACCACCACCACTCCCTCCCGAGCACTCTTGGAGCATTTTCCAAATTCTTCAGACCACGAATAAACCAAGTTTCGGGGTGGGCTCTGTATAACATATGCCGCTGCAAAAGATTGGGTGTTACATAAGAATAAAAGTTCTTAAGGAAAAGTAACTGCCGGTCAAGAAAACTGTCTGGATACCTTGAATTTTCTCATAAGATGATATTTTAGAAAACTCTTTCGTAGTCCTTTTCACAAAGCTATTAAGCTCCTTCAATATTTTGAAGGACAATCCTCTCCGGCTGTCCTGCTGAAATATTATAATGCGGCATAGACCTCGCCAATGTCATCTTCTCTCAAAGGCATTTCCAGGTAAAGAAAGAGAAAATATTGTTTTCACGACATCCTTAGCTGTACAACTTCTAAACTCCAGGACCATATGTACCCATGTTGTTCCTTTCCAAGCTGCTAAAACGTTTGGCTTTCCGTTATATTGCCATCGGTGGCTTTGTAAAAGAGCTTCATTAAATTCGCTTGTAATGCATAGCACATCAGCCTCTTGATTCCTAAAGGTGAGATGGAAATTGGCATGAAAGTCTCATGTCTGTAATGACATCAATTAGGAAGCTTCCAAAGTAATGCCGAACTGATACCCTTAAAAGGGGAATAGTCGTTCCTCAAGTTGGAACTGATGCCCCAGAATTTCACGGCGCCCCAGTAAATGTTAAATGGGGCAGCATGCATTCAACGCAATGGTTATGCAGCGCTTAATCCAAGTTGTTTTTAAAGTAAGCGCGTAATGCAAAGCAGTTAAGGCAAAGCATATGGTCTCAGAAAATGAAATAAGAGAACGCCACCATTAGCGCTCATGTCGTGTTAAATTGCGTCTTAAATGCCGCATTAGCAACTCATTTTTGTAAAGAACAGAAAAAACTCTACGACCGAAAAGAGCCTATAAAAAAACTTTAGCAGCACTTATGACGACAACCCTGTTTGAAAGAATGCCCCAACAGTCTGTAGCTTATGAGCTGGTTTTAGTAAACAAATTGGCTAGTTAGGAAGCTTATTAACCCCACATGTAGACACAAACTGGCTTTCTTGCGCCAAAAATTGCCGTCGCATGCTGCACATGCTGGACACCAGCGACGCCCTAGCATACCTTATCAAATAAACTGCCCCACCCAGGTACGTACACCCAGAGCGCAACCATACACGCAGACATCACAGCAAATACAAGGTAATTCTGCTACACACTTGTAAGTTTCCCCTCCGGCAAAGAAACTTCTTCGCGTCAATCAAGGTATTCAGACGTTCTTGCCAATCACCTCTCTGGATCCCTCTCTACCACAGCTTTTATTGTGCCTCAACAACCTCGAGCAAAAGTCAACAACAAACAGCTTTTCATTATTCCTAAAATGTTTCTGGGGGCCACAAGGGTGAGGTTTCCGACCTTGTTTAAATCCCGGGGACATAAAATTTCGTCCCGCAATAAAGCCGTTAAACTCGATTAATTTTGTTTTACCCTTGACTGCATACAAGAAGGAGGGGAGTGCCTGAAAATATAAAAAACAAATCACGAGAGCACGCAGGATTCAAATATAAATGCGATGCTAATCTAAAATAGGCAAACAAATGGTAAACTATAATAAGCACAAAACAAAACTTTACTGTCACATTTTCTGGCACAACTCAAGATGGTAAGCTACAGGTGTAACACCCAGGGATGATGAAAATTTCTTGATGTGAGAAATTTTGAGGCCGAACGGGAATTATGAAGCTATTCCTTTCCTCAAAGTGACCTGAAAGCAATTGAGTGATTACAGCAAATTCAGTGGCGCGTCAAGTATCAGTTGCGAATGGAAGTTCCACGTGAGCTCTAAACTTAGGTTTTGATTCAGTTTGGGAGGTACAGGCCAAATATTCAGTGTATCTTTAAGAGATCCCTATGGAGTCCCATGAAGACACGGAAGGAACCTCTCTGGATCACGCAGCGAGCAGCCAAAACGTTATGCGTGTGATATCCCCGGTATGATTTTTAGACTTCCCAGGGATAGATATCTGATCGCTACATAGGATATCTGTGCGATGTTCCGGGAACAAAACTTGCTTCATTGGGATCTTTCACACTAATGTGAAAAACTGTTTCTCCTTTTTGTAGCTGCAAGACGTAAGCGATGTGTGTAATTTCATGGTAAATGTCACACTCGTCCGCGAATAAGTGAAGAGGAATAGTAGCGCTCCTACGGAATATAGACGAAACAAAGGCATGCGGTCCCGACGTCATATCACCCCGTTTACTAAATAGCTGTGCGCAACCTATTTCACAATAACTATATCTTGTTTATACAAAATCTTTTGATGCAGGCTTCATACCCGATGACTGAAAGATAGCTCATGTTGTCCCAGTTCATAAAGCCGGAACAAGAAAGGACGTCTCGAATTACAGACCTATTTCTCTAACATCAATTTCATGCAAAATCTTTGAACGTACCTTATACACTGCTATAATGAATCACTTGGTAAAAAACGACTTATTAATAAAAGAACAGCACAGATTCCGCAAAGGTCTGTCTTGTACTACACAACATGTAGACTTTTATCATGAACTTGCATCTGAAGTTGATGACGGAGGGCAGATAGACTGTATATTTTTGGATTTTCGGCAGGCGTTTTACACTGTGTCACATCCACTACCTATCTATAAATTAACAATGTTAAACTTACACACAGCTGTAATAACGTGGATTGAAAATTATTTGTCTAACCGCTGCCAACGTGTAGTTCTGAATGGTGATATGCTTGGGTATCGGGACCGAGGTCTTCACCGCATGACGATGAACTCTGCAGACGACGGAGGGAAGCCTTCAGGAGGGTTGGTAAACTTGAAGGTTTATTTACATATTCACAAGAGAAGCAGGGAGACCAAAAGTCAGAGATGAAGTGCCGTGAAACCAACCAAATCGCGGCCTAAATACAGTGGGTATTCCCTAGGCACCTAGCTAGGGAAACCGGTGGCTGATCAAGCATCCAATGGGCAGACACACTCTTCATAGTCTCTTCCCTAACCCCGTGACCGCTCCGCCCCCACAAACACGTGCACAGGCAATGAGGAATCCTGGCGCATTGAGGTCCTGGAATGCTGTTTCCGACCGGCTGACCAGGTGCATAAGGTCGTTGGCTTAGCTGGCGGTGATCCCCTCCGTGGGAAAGAGGCGTCCTGGAATGTGGTTTCCGACGGGTTGACCATGTGCATAAGGTCGTTGGCTTTGTAGGCGGTGATCCCCTCCGTGGAAAGATGCGTCCTGACGGTCCCAGTGAATTCCAGAGGCTAAAATGAATCAGCCGTGTCCACCTCCGCTTTGTCTGGCCGCGCAGGTGCAAGCGAGCGAGGCGGGTCCGGCGCCTTTGTTCGTGTCTTTCTGCCGGTCCACGTGAGGGCGCAGTTCGGGAGACATGCCGCATTCCATACTCCGGACGAAGGGATGAGAGGCCTTTCATCACAGCTCACCGTCGCCAGGAGCCGTTCCTAATCCTCTTCTCAGGACGACAGCACCTTTGGTCAAACATAGTTCGATGGCGCCTGTCGGGCTCGTCTGTTCCCGCTGTTGGGGCCTCCGATCACAACAATCCGTCCGCCGCCAAGAAGACGCCACGAAGTGGTTGCAGCTGGTCGGTGCATCACGAATGGGCGTCAGAGTCCCAGTCGGCCTCGTAGTAGTCAGCCCACTTGACCTGCACAGCTGGCAAGGGTCCTCAACGGAACATTAGCGATCAGATCTGAGCTCAGCCCCTACCACCGGCCAGGCAGTACGCGGCCAGCCTCAGAACATTGCCAGTTCTCTAATACGGAGCAATATGGCTGCAAATTTTGGATGACTTAATCCTCGCCAACAGCTCACGCCCGGAAGTCTGCTGAACCAAAACTAGTTCCTCTTTTTGTTTTTCCTTTTTTCGCAAAGACATGCGTCGAAATCTCGGGCGGCTCCTGGGAACTTTACAGTGCAGGGGTGTTGGACAGGGCCGCTTCCTCCTCTCTCTCTTTTTTGCATGTCGTGTCCCCCTCCGACTCCCGCGCGTTCTGTGGCGCCCTTTTGTGTGGCAGCTGCGCGCCCTTCTGCGCAGCACGCCGCACACGTAATCTGTCTCGCGACAACTCCTGTCATGGTCCCATAATGGAACAGGTGGCTTTCGCCCTGCAGGCTTAGTTGGTTGGTATGGCACGCGACGCCTTTCTGATTTCCTGTGCCGCGGCGAAGGTGTCGGGCCGTTACACTGCTGATTAGTTTTCACACTTCCGGTGCTTTTGACCCGCATATCTTTCTTTGCCTGCAGGCGCCTTTGGGAAAGTACCATTGTTGATTTTCCCTTTCTATCATCAGTTCTCGCGGTGCCCTCGCGTGTTGTTAAGCTGCCGGCCTTTGCCTCAACACCAGCAGCCGACGTAGCATTTGGCAAATGCTTGTCGCGTTTTCTGTTTTTCTCGCGCAGCGAAGCCACTCGCGCTTTGCTCTAAGTACCCGGTGACGGTTTCCCTGAGGAGCCGGTCGCTGCTCTTTCTTCTAAACAACGTAGCTCATTTTCTTGCGGTTGGTCACTAGCCGCTGTGATTTCCTCATCAATGAGCTTCGCTTTGTTTCGATGCAGCCCTGAGCCGCATTCTGCGCTTACAATCCAACTGTCAGCGGGCGCTATCCGTGGGCCACTACCCGTCGGCAACTCAAAACAGTCTGCCCGCATTTGCATCTCCGCAGAGCGTAACACTTCGCTGTCCATAATTCTGGATATCGGAGCAGCGTCATTGCCATTCCGGGTTACAGTGACATCGCACTTTTCAACTAACGCTGCGCTCTGTCTGGGCGCTTCAACGCTGCTGTCAAGTGACTCTGCGTTACGCTCTTCGACGGAAAGCTTTCTTTCCGCGCGATGACATACAAGTTCGCCGCAGTCTTTCTGGCGCGGAATCTGTGCCTCATTTGCCATAGCGGCATCTGTATCAGTGCTAGAACCGGCCCTTTCTCTGCTCTTCCGAGCAACAATTGTGTCCCTAGCTGACCAAGCGGGGTTCGTGGGCTGGTCGCTGACACCCTGATGGGGGCGCGGCCCGCTGCCATCACCACGATCTTTAGAGTGCGCCTCTGTACGTATGCCGAACAAGTGGAAGAGGGCTCTTTTTGCCATTTTGTAGTTGTCGGCATCCTCGTCGGACAGCCGCGCTAATACGGCGCTGACATCACAAGGGAGGATGGCCGTCAACATCCGTGGCCAGTCGCCCCGGTCTACCTGCTCATCTGCGCAAAGGTTTTCAAAATTTGCGAGAAAATTTTGGAAATTTTCTTTCTTCTAAAAATTCTCAGACGCGCTCTCGCTCTTTGCCATCTGAGCAATTTAATTTTACGCCTGAGCTCTTCCAGTTCTCGTTCGCGTTGCTTCTCTATCTCTGCCTGGCTTGCCACTGTGTTCGGCACCTCTAGCCTAGTGCGTTCTGCCTGTGCAGCCTGAGCTATCTCGATCTCTCTTTCATGCTCTCTTTCCTGCTCTTCGCGCTTCCTTTCGTGCTCCCTTTCCTGCTCTTCGCGCTTCCTTTCGTGCTCCCTTTCCTGCTTTTCGCGCTTCTTTTCGTGCTCCCTTTCCTGCTTTTCGCGCTTTCTTTCGTGCTCCCTTTCCTGCTCTTCGCGCTTTCTTTCGTGCTCTTCGCGCTTCCTTTTTTCTTCATCATCTCGCTTCTTTTGTTCATCCTCTCGCTTCTCTTGTTCCCTTTCCTTCTCCAACTCCTCCTTAATTAGCTCCCAACATTCTACTACCTCCTCCTCGTCCGCACCAAAATCCTCAATTGCCCTAATCAATTCAGGTTTTCTACGGATCGACCCACAATCAATGCCCAATTCCCCGCATACCAGAACTAGGTCTGGTTTGCGCAGCTTCTTCCAGTCCATGACTATTTAAACAACGGCAAGTCTCTACTCACGTGGTCAGAGGAGCCCCGGCTGCCTCTTATACCAACCTTCGATTTCCTAGGTTAACAATTTTCTAAAGTTGTAAGACCTGGCAATGCTCCAAGAGAAAGACCGCGCACTTACCATACCAGAGTCAGGACCAGGCGCGGACCATCCCACCGCTGCCAACCAGTTGATATGCTTGGGTATCGGGACCGAGGTCTTCACCGCATGACGATGAACTCTGCAGACGACGGAGGGAAGCCTTCAGGAGGGTCGGTAAATTTGAAGGTTTATTTACATATTTACAAGAGAAGCAGGGAGACCAAAAGTCAGAGATGAAGTGCCGTGAAACCAGCCAAATCGCGGCTTAAATACAGTGGATATTCCCTAGGCACCTAGCTAGGGAAACCGGTGGCTGATCAAGCGTCCAATGGGCAGACACACTCTTCATAGTCTCTTCCCTAACCCCGTGACCGCTCCGCCCCCACAAACACGTGCACAGGCGATAAGGAATCCTGGCGCCTTGAGGTCCTGGAATGCTGTTTCCGACCGGTTGACCAGGTGCATAAGGTCGTTGGCTTAGCAGGCGGTGATCCCCTCCGTGGGAAAGAGGCGTCCTGGAATGTGGTTTCCGGCGGGTTGACCATGTGCATAAGGTCGTTGGCTTTGTAGGCGGTGATCCCCTCCGTGGAAAGATGCGTCCTGACGGTTCCAGTGAATTCCAGAGGGTAAAATGAATCAGCCGTGTCCACCTCCGCTTTGTCTGGCCGCGCAGGTGCAAGCGAGCGAGGCGGGTCCGGCGCCTTTGTTCGGGTCTTTCTGCCGGTCGACGTGAGGGCGCAGTTCGGGAGACATGCCGCATTCCATACTCCGGACGAAGGGATGAGAGGCCTTTCATCACAGCTCACCGTCGCCAGGAGCCGTTCCTAATCCTCTTCTCAGGACGACAGCACCTTTGGTCAAACATAGTTCGATGGCGCCTGCCGGGTTCGTCTGTTCCCGCTGTCGGGGCCTCCGATCACAACAATGGCATGGCCTCGGACTGTGTTGAAGTGACATCAGGTGTCCCTCAAGGATCGGCCTTGGGGCCACTCCTGTTCTTGGTATATATGAATGATATCTCACTTATTATTTCATCAAATATACGTCTGTTTGCAGATGACTGTGTTTTGAATAGAAAATTTAACACTGCAAGTGATGCTGTTCAAATCCAAACTGATTTAAAGCTAATCCAGGCTTGGTGTTTGAAATGGAAAATGTACTTAAATACAGCAAAATGTACCCGCCTTTGCTTTTCATGAAAAAAGAACAAAATGCTGGCTCAGTATCACATAATTAATACATTAGTTAGTCAGCAATGCACATACAAATACTTAGGTGTTATAATGCCGAATGACTTTTGGTGGGGTGTACATGTGGATCATGTGGTTAGCAAAGCTGGTAGGGCGCTGAATTTCCTTCAACGTAATTGAAAGTGTTCGCAACAAATCCTCAAAAAAAACGGCTTTCATGTCGTGTGTGCGACCTATCATAGAATCTGTCTGTGTTTTATGGGACCCTGCACAGCAATCGTTGATTGACAAGCTGGAGAGAATCAACAGGGCAGAAAGGTTTGTCTTGGGAAGGTACGGGCGAAGAGATAGTTGTACGGATAAAAAAAATTATTTGCAATGGGGATCGCTTGGTTCTCGTAGAAGGAAGTTAAGGCTAAAATTATTCTACTTAATATATCACAATAGAACCGGCATAAATCGGGAAATTTATTTTAAACAGCCCTTTTACGTTTCAAAACGACATGATCATTCTTGCAGAATTCGAGAGTATCGTGCCAGGACAAACTTGCTTGCCAATTCATTTTTGTCAAGACTGTGCCACAGTGGACTCGCTTATGGAAGTGCAAGTGTGCTCGGTTAATGAAGATGTCTTTTTTTGCCAATTTGTAACCCGCTTGCTGTAGCGCCTTCGAGCAATGCGGGGTAATTGTTGAATAAAGAATAAAGAAAGAATAAAGAAGAAACGGCAGAGTAAGGCAGGACATTAATATAAATTAAGAAATGTAGTGGCCTTCTGGTCCACCAGGTTCTACGAGGCAAAAGAGGAGTTTACATTGTTTGCAGGGATAAACTGACTACGGTTATCATGAAATTACTCTATGCATGTTAACAATTTATGGTGTATGTTCAGGCTTCGAAACTTGTGTAGCAAAAGACGTTGATTAATTTATCAAATAATTTGTCGAAATAAAAAAACAAAGTCAGCCTTAATGGTGGCCGAGAATTAGGTGCAATGAATGTGTAAATGATTGTAATTGAGTCTTGGATGAACGCAGTTTCTAGGAGCTGTGCTTCACTGGAGCGAAGGAAAAGAGCTAGGTTGAGATAAAATTAGCTAGTTGAGAAAACATTACTTGTTCAAGTAGTTTGCATAGTGTGTATGCAAGTAACATGAGTCGATAGCGTAATTAAGAACGTCTGGAACAGTATCTATGGACTGCAACCACTCTCGCCGTTTTCGAGTTGTCAGGCAGTACACTATGTACAATCAAAGTTTGCTTAACCAGCACCCATAAAAGGCACGCGACGAATACATGTTGATTTCTTAGTATCAGTGTTATCTGCAGCAGAAGAGAAGCACGATTTTAAGGAATATATTAATTTTGTAACAGTCTCTTGACCAACTGTAACAGGCAACATATGTGCATTTTGACAAGGTAGACGTCATGGTTGCAGAGTACAAGTAATGAGGAAGTAACCTGATACAAACTCATCATTCAGCATCGAGGTCAGGAACCCGAGGAAGAGGAATATCGCTAGACGTGACAAAAATATTACGATTGTTACTACTGACATTTTTCAAAACATCACCGGGCTATCAATCAACAAACCAGCAGGTGATTTATTTAAAAACGCACCATTCTTATTCCTCACGGCGTGATCGCACATGGCAACATCATACTTATAAACTAGCGCACAACCTCTAGCATCATTTAGCTTTGTTACATTAAATAACCGTTCTTTCTTTTTCGATTCAGATGCGTCCCATTAGTGGGGCCAAAACATGCGTCCAAATCAGAAAGGTAATCATCAATCAAAACTGAAAGTTTTTGTTGATTGCATCCACATTAACCTTTCTACAGTTGTAAATTACGAAGGCGAGACAAATGAAAGTGAACCAATGCTAATATATGAAAAAGGCGGTACTTTATTTAAAAATAGCCTCTATGCGCCTTTGGACATTTGTTCTGCTGACTAATGAGTCGCGTGATTCCCGTCTGATAAAATTCCTTGGGTTGCTGCTTTAAATTGTCTGTAACTGACTCTATGTCATCGTCCGACATGAATCTGGCTCTCTTGAGCTGTTTCTTCAATTGCCTGAAAAGTTGAAGTCGCAAGGCGACAGGTATGGGTGGTATGATGGATGTTGCAGCGTTTTCCCCTTGAACTTTGCCAGTTTTTTGTTAACTACATCAGCGACGTGGGGACGGGCATTGTCGTGGAGCAAGATGACCCCATTCGTCAATTTTCTACGTCACTTGTTCTTGATTGCGGCACGCAGCCGATTAAGCGCTTCACAATGTGGGAAGCGAAATTGATAATTGATAATATTAAAACCTATATTCAGTAATGTCTCCTCACGATCGAAAAAAGAAAGTAAACAGCATTTTTCCGTCGGAAACGACGACTAATCAACTCATCAACCTTTGCAAGTGTGTTGGGAGCGATTGCACGGTGGCTTTGGGCCGGTTTTGCATCGTCTTTGCAACTTTCACGTCCTTCTTTACACCGCTTGCTCCAACGTTTCACGGTTGCCAATAAAATACAATGTTCACTGTGCACGGCAGCCATACGGTAACTAATTTCTTGCTGGAGTACATCTTCAACTGTCGAAAAACCTCCCGACGTCACGCCGTTCAGCTTTTGGAGCGTTCGTAATGCTACGCAACCGAGTTCAACCCAGTGTATGAGAGCATTAAAGAACATTTATCCTGACACCTCTGTGTCACTTTCGTATAAAATGAATGACTGTGTTCTACGCGCATGCCTCGCATATAATAGAGAGTTTTAGTTTCACGTACGTAGAGGGTTCACGCACGCAAACGTGAGAAGTCTACGTAGCCTGCACGCAGGTGGTTCGAAACCCTTATAGTTACACATACGCGAAACACGCCGCGTGTTACGCCTAGCGCCATCTACTAAGAAACACAGACACTGGTTGTAGCCAAAATCATCCAAGACAAGTCATTAAGCGAAGCCATTCATAGCGAGACCATTGCTATGACGACGACCAACGCTACTTCGTCAGGCTTAACAGCTGAAAAATCGTCCTTCTGTCTGAAAAATAAAAGCTATTTGTCGCTTGAAGCCTTATGCGAGGGTAAGAATTGGCAAATCGAAGGCGAATACAGCAGTTTAGAACGCGATATCGCGTCGAGGGATTAGCGATGAAGCTGTTATCGCTGTGAAGCGGCGGGCAGGGCGCCGCCATGTTTGTCAACGCTACGTACGCAAGCAACGCAAAGACCGCAACGTAAAAATCCGAATCTCACGTACGTACGTGAGACTCGCGCATACCCTTTGCGCTCTGCGCATGCGCACTGGTCACCCGTAAGAGCTCTACGTACGTGAAGCCTCTACGTACGTGAAACTAAAACTCTCTAATGTACCGAACCGTTATTGCCCGAGGTGGGTTGGCTCACTTTTATTTGACTCATCCTTGTACTTTGCGTTTAAATCAGCTAGTGTGTGTACGTGAATATGAAGTGGTCGCTAAGACCAGGCGCTAATAAGTTCCGGCTTAATAGGGAGGACCACGTCTAGAGTGCGAGAATTAAGAACCAACCAAGGTGCTATTTTATCCATCAACCACTTGAGTCAAACCAAAAAAAGAAGACTTTGCGAGGAGTGCCTGACATTTCATAAATAGTGGTGTACTACAAGGTGTAGTAATTTTTTTGTAGCGTTAGGGTAAACTTTGAATACCACGTAATAACGGTCTTAATAGTATCATAGAAATCATCAATAAAACGAGAATTTGAAGTAGGTGAACGATAGCACGGCAAAAACATATTATTTTATTACTAAGTTCAGTTATACTCCAGACGTAGGATTAAATTTCACTGGTAATATTTTTATGACATTAACAGAGATGTTTCATTCCGGGAATTTTTGCAATCAGAAAGAATTTGAGTAGTAAAATTTGCTGAAATACAAATTTTTGGGGAGCTTAAGAGTACTTTAGCAACCAAAACTGCTTCACGTTTTGCACATTTATGGAGTTCTCAAGCTGCTGCAGGGAAAATGGCTTGAGACCGGGTATTTTCGGTCTAATTGTGAGTATTTTCGCTTAAGGTATGAAAGATCAGTGGATACGAAGTAATGGCTTCATAAACAGAACACATAGTTCCACCACCTTGCTTTCCATCAAGCTCAAATCGAAGTACATAGCAGGGCTTTGAAGTTGAAAATAGTTTGCTTTTGTTAACTCGAGTGTCCAGCCAAGTTTTAGTAGGCGTTACGTCGGTAACCTCACGCGAGTGGATAACTGCACTCAGTCAGTCTCTTTTCTTAAATAGTGCGAAAGGACTAATCCGGAGGTTCAGAACGTAGCAAAATTGTCTAGCGTTTGTTCGAGAGCAACATAGACCCCACAAACTCCAGCGGTAGCAGCACCTGCCATCTCAGGGCATTGGCTCAGAGGAGCAACCTGGGTCGCACAAATTGCACCTGTTGCAGCACCTACCATCCCCGGGCAGTAGCTCAGAAGAGCAACCTGGATCGCACAAATTGCACCTGCTACAGCACTTGTCATCCCAGGGCAGCCGCTCGGAAGAGCAACCTGGAACTCATAAATTCCACCGGTTACAGCACCTGCCATCTCAGGGCAGTGGCACATCGCTTAGCAGCTGCACCAGTACACCAGGAGATGGTATGAGGACTCCAAGGGATCTATGAATGTTAAGTAGAGAAAGACCAATTCTGCATAGATATATAAAGAGGAGGAGGGAAAGGCAGGGATGTTAAGCAGAAAGGGGTTCCGGTTGGCTACCCTGCACTGGGGAAGAGGAACTAGGGGACTAAAAGGAGGAAGAGAGAAGGGGAAAAAGGCATAACACACGCACACGCACAACGCTGTCACAATTTGTCACTCAATCCAGTCGCTCTCAAGTAGGCAAATAGTGCCTTGCATGCCTTGAGAGCAGTCGACTGCTGTGGCCACGGACCGAGGATCTTTTGCTCTGTTAATGGGAGAGGATCGAGGCGGTCCAGGGCACAACACAGTGTACGTCTTGCGCTCGCAAATGCAGGGCACTCATAGAGAAGATGAGCGATGGTCTCCTCACAACCACAGCTTTCACAGGCAGGACTGTCGGCCATCCCCATCCGTAAAGCATAGTGGTTGGTAAAAGCAACACCGATCCATAAACGGCGTAACAATGTTGCTTCGTGACGTGACAAGTTACGTGGAAGACGAAGGCGTAGTCCAGGGTCCAGTGCCTTGAGGCGGAGGTTGCAAAACTCTCCCGTGTTCCACGCTGAAAGTGTGAGCTCCAGCGCCAAAGGGCGAAGCCCGCACGCAGCGTCAGGTCTTAATATTGGGATCTTCACTGGTAGTCAATCGTTGTGAGCAGAACGCGCAGCCCCATCGGCCTGGTGATTACCGTTAATACCACAGTGTCCTGGCAGCTATTGAAAAATGATGTCATGATCTTTGGATACGGTGCCATGGTACAGTAGACGGATCTCAGCAACAAGTTGTTCCTGCGACCCGCGGCGTAGCGCAGCTTGCAGGGCTTGAAGGGCTGCTTTAGAGTCGGTGAAAACCGTCCACTCATGTGGATGTTCTTGACTGATGAACTCTACCGCAGCTCTTAAGGCTGCGAGTTCCGCACCAGTTGAAGATGTTGGATAGGTCGTCTTCACTTTCATGAAGGTGGATCTGGCCGGTTTCACCACCGACCCCGCAGAACTGGTCGAGTGAACTGATCCATCTGTGTAAATATGTATGCGGTGACTGTGGTAAGAATGCAGGTGATTCAATGTCAGTTGTTTGAGAGCGGGCAGCGATACTCCAGCTGTCTTCGTAATGCCAGGAATATGGAGGTGAACCCGAGGTTCATGAAGACTGCATAAGGGCGAGCACGGTCTTGACGCAGGGGTGAACTCCGATGGATGATATGCGCGATGGGCTTCAATGAATTTGGCCAATGCAGTACGCGGCCTAATTATCGGGAGTGTTGCGAAGTGATGACCGGGAACCCGTGTGAGGTGCCGAATATGTGTTCTCGTGGTGTCAACAGCAATATATGTAGTAACAGGACGTTTCCGGGCAGCAGGAACAGTTGCTGCTGTTGATGCACATTTAGGCAGTCCAAGGAGGATACGGAGAGCTTGCGCTTGCACACTTTGAAGAGTCTTGATATTTGTCTTTCTAATGGAAGTGAATATCGGAAGACTGTACCGCATGTAGCCCAGAAATAGGGAACGGTACAGTGGTAGCATCGAGTGCACTGATGAGCCCCAGAACTTTCCCTCGAGGAAGGAGAGGACGTGGACAATCGCAAGTAGTCTCTTTGTTATGTCGTATCAATTCCACCGCTGCCACCAGTTGTTGCAAATGGGTTGCAAGCCCCAAGGGTAGCGTTGGCCTGGCGGCCTGGGGCAAAGCTGGAAACATCCGAAGGTCCCGGCAAAGGATGAGTCGACTGGCAACAGAACAACTTGTTTATTCTGGCATCGCCAAAGAGCAGCCGGTAGGGCGACCACGTTACTCGCAGGAAGAAATCGAAGTCTCTCGTTGGCGTCCGGGGCAGCTCTCTTTATATACCCTCGGAGTCGAGGGCAAGAAGGAGCGGCTTGGGATGAGTCGCACAAGACGGCGACGCATGAACATGTTCAGGCGTGACGGGCGCGTCCGCCAGGCCGGCGCCGGTCAGACCTCCTCGCCTCCCAGTTGGGGAGCTCCTCTCCCCGGCTGCCGCGCTTTGACAAGCGTGGGCAAAACATGCACACACACACACACACACACGCACGCACGACGACACGTGGCACTGAAACCTGCCTGGACGCGCTTGGCGGGAGGCGTTGCGGCCGCGATGAACGAAGCCGCGGCGTCCGTTGCATCCGCGCCGGCTATACCGCGCGTCGAAGGCGAGACGTAACAGACCCTGCTTATATTCCGCTTATGGTGTATACGAATGTTGTAAACATTCTCTCTGAATTTTGCGCTGCGTATATTAGTAAGAAGCACAGATACCGTGCGGAGTGACCGTCGATGCTCACTTCCCCGTAAACGTTGTTAGGAACTGTTCGACTGTTCACGCGAGGAAGGCGAGTGGATTGGAAAATCGCCCGTGCAGGCGCCGCCAGTGTATGAAGAAGGAAAAGGCAGAGACCATACAAGTGATCCCGATAAATGACGCGAATCGGCTGTGCCCAAGGTTGAAAAGGGGATTCACGAATGGTTCCTGAGCAGCTGTAATGCACAAATGTTTTTGGTTGACAACAAGCTTATCCTAGCGGAGGTAAAAAATAGGTCCGTTGAATAATGCTTTCGCAAAATCTACTAGCTCTTTGCGAGTGCAGCGTGTGGCTTTGCAGTCGTTTTCACCAAGTGAGACCTCCATGCCTCTCAACTGGGCACACTATGAAAAATGTGTTCCTTGAGTTTGAGACAGCTTAACTTTCTAACAATGAGACGAAACGTTTCTTTGACCAACGGGCCACTTACACGATGGGCTCATTCAATATGGGCTCGGTTAAACTCGGACCCTAAGCAGGATGTGAGTAATTGAAACAGTTGCTTGCTCCTTGCTCCAGGCACCAGTAATCTAGGTTGCTGATAAACTTAATTCAACACAAAACCTCACTGAGAGGAAATACGATCACCATTTGCTCTATTAGTATTGAGAACAAAATGGCCCGCAGAACACGTGGTTTCGCTTGTAGTACCGCACTCCGGCAATGAAGTGGATGATCTCTGAGGTCTGCTTAAAGCAGGTGCATGTTAAACGATGACGGTGTTTCTTGATACAAAAGGCCATTTATCCGCTAGCTGAGATGGCGTCGCAGTGCGCCCACACTAGCTAGTGTACGAAGCTTCTCTGTTCGTTACGCAGAACAGCTGTGACCACAAAAAATAAAGCGAATAAAACTGCACATAATAATCCGACGATGGCCCCGTTCATCACGAAGTCCTTGCAATACATTCTCTTAAAATGTTCAGCTTACGTAGAAGAACGATACTTTTACGAGCATCAAATGGAGTCTGTAATGTAAGTAGCAGTAAAAACGAACTGAGTTTTAGGCCTCTCTGCCTGCCCGGCTGGACAGCATCATGCCTTTAAAGTTTTGTTAGCTTACTTCGAGGACATTAGAGAAATTTGCAAACGTTCAATCCTTTTGCGTCCATCTTGATGCGCTTTCGCCGCGCAGGGAACTTTTTGTGTGCAAACCTGAAGGAGATTTGAATTGTTCTCTATCTTTATAACTCTTCTGCATTCTCATTTGTTGCGCAACCAATTAGCTGACCACATAATGTTTTTCTATGTTATGCACCTTTCTCTTTCAGCGTTTATCCCCCAAAGCCCGTCCTCAACGCAGAGTAAGCTGCCAGCGCTTTTTGTATGCCGCCTAAATACTCTGGGTTTCAATAAAGAACCTCTCTCCCTCTATCATCGATAAAGCTACCGTTAGAAAGAGTGCACTGCATCGCGGCGTGCGAAACGGGATTGACTTAAGAATTCTTGGTATACCCCATCGTTGAGCGTCAGTGAAAGTATGAAACACGTCGCATGACCCACAAAGCACATTCTGGAACGGGTCATAGACACTGCTAACTGAATTCCTAGAACTGCGAATATTTCGCTCACCAGCAGCTCACGCAGGTGACGCATCGCCTGGCACACACCTCGATAACGTATCCCAAATGTACATGCCCAGCGGCAGCTGGTTTTGTGGGCTTCGGCTTGGTCCCACGCCTAACCGTGATCAGGCCACCACCCCCTACAGGCACCCCGAGCCACGCACTCCATTGAACGTTTGTAGTCATCAGGTGGGACGCTAGTCGTAGGATGCTGACTAACTGCCTCTCGAACGTTGCGTGTAGCCGGCATTTGAGAAGCCGTTGACATGTGGCCGGTTGCAAGCAGGTAGCACACCGTAGGTACGCTGCCCACAATAGCCCTACCCGAAAACGTCGTCGAATCTGTGGGCACACATTTCATAGGCAAAAACTGACGACGTTGTGACTCGAACAGAATGGTCGAAAGAAGCATGGTGATGAAAGAAGTGCGCAATGTGCACAATAGTAAGCTTAAGAATAGCGCGTGCATTTTCGAGTCCATTAAACGCAAGCATTTTCCGCTGCGTTTCCCTTAGGTCGCATCCGCACATTTCATTCATCGTAGGCAGATGTAGAAGTGATTATTAGTACAGTTATAGTGGCACCATCTGGATTTTACTGATTGACTGAAGTTGGACGTCCAGTGGCCTAGTTATAAGGACAGGAAGCTGGCAGGGAGGTCACATTGGGTGGACGACGCTGGTAACGCATACAAAGCCCACAAGAAGAGGAGCAGAGGTCCGGGGCATCATCCAGTCCTGTAGGCAGCGAATATCTGGGATAATGTGCTGGCCACGGATTCGTTGTAGTTCGACACACTCCCATAAAAGCTTATAGGTAGTCGGTCTCGCGCCTGTGTCGCATGCAGAACAAGACACTGGTAAATACGAGGCATCATGCTGTGCATCAGACAGCCGCCCTCTCTTAGCAAGAATGTCGGCAGTGTAGGCCGCTCCGGCGCCTGCCCTGTAGATGAAGACTTCCAAGTCTCCAGGAAGCGCAGCTGGTATAGGACTGCGGGGTTCACTCGATACATTCGCGAAGTCGGCGTTCGTCCGGCTGGCAGATGCAGCCTTTTGTTCGCTGGGGATCCGATAGCGCTAAAGAGACTGAGAGGACTGGGTCGGAGCGGATGTCTTCCTGCACGCTCGCATGAGCGTGATCAGCTTTGTTGCCGTGGCTACCAGCGTGACCCAGTGTCCAGTCTGCTCGTACCTGGACTTGCTTGGCGGTAAGGAGTTTTGAGCAGTGGCTCTTAATGCGTCGACGCAGCGTGCCTGCACGGAGTGTCTTGCCTAACCGGAAAAGGGTCTCTCGACAGTGCGTGTAAAAGGCAAGTCTAGTGAGACAATCCTGTCTCTCCGAAGTTTGTAGAAGGTGGGAGAGGGTTATTTGTGCGGCCTCAAGCTCGAGACATCTAATTCTGGGCTCGTTATCAAATTTACTCGTCTGGGCGTGTAGAATTTGGTGATGAACGTAGGCGAGAGTGGCAGTTTTTGTTTCAGCGCCCATGAAAATATCAGTGCAGACTGTGGCTTCCATGGTGTCTGTTCGTGCCGAGAGGCCGGCTCTCCGTTCCAGATGGTCCTCGCGGTGGTGACAGCGAGTTAGAGGCTCAGTTTGGCGAACAAGTATGTCCTGCCAAGTTAGCATGCTGGGCGTTGGAGGGTGTCCAATGGTGCTCAGGCTTTGGCGGTGTGCCTAAAGCAAGCTTAAGCCCGCCACGGACGAGCTGTATCGCCGGTGCTGAATGTCGATGCAAGTGTCAATAATTGCCTAGAGAGTTCGAAGAGTGACAGATCTACTCCAGATGAGGCTGAAACAGTGGATTATAGAAAAAAAGTGAAATCCAGCATACAGCATTCTCGCACATTTCAAACAAGCAAAATCATAAAAGGATGTCTATCAAACCCTTATCGCTCAGACAAACTAGTAGGGCCTTTGTCCCTCGCGCAGCCGAAGGCGCATCGCTCTAGTGCCAGAGGACATGCTCCAGGCATAACGCGCCGTCCTGGCGGAGATCTAAAATATTCAACAATGCCCTGCACTTTGTATTGAAAATCTGGCAACAGCAAATCAAGCGTTACACGCCGCGGTGGCTCAGTGGTTAGCGCGCTCGGCTACTGATCCGCAGTTCCCGGGTTTGAACCCGACCGCAGCGGCTGCATTTTTATGAAGGAAAAACGCTGAGGCGCCCGTGTACTGTCCGATGTCAGAGCACGTTAAAGATCCCCAGGTGGCCGAAATTATTCCGGAGCCCTCCACTACGGCATCTCTCTCTTCGTTTCTTCTTCCACTCCCTCCTTTATCCCTTCCCTTACGGCGCGGTTCAGGGGTCCAACGATATATGAGACAAATATTGCGCCATTTCCTTCCCCCCAAAACCAACTATTATTATTATTAAATGATAATTGCTTGATGCACCACTTTTATGAAAAAAGAATTTTGTGCAAGAAACCTCCTAGCGAATTTGGTGCAGGAATTTGCGGTCACGCGTATCTAAATTGCGTGACATGCGAAAGTCACAAGTGGGCTCGAGACGAAATACGTGTCTGTATTGATGCGCCGAATTACACCAGAGAGAGACGCGTCAGCAAAGATTCAGCAGCCCCAAGTCTCGCGCTATAACTTCGATAAAAGAAAATGGGTAGCAGCACAGACGTATCGCCATGAACTGAAAATTGAAAATTGGTACGTGCCATTCAACCAGAGCCCATCATCATCATCATCGGTTCTGGGGGAAAGGAAATGGCGCAGTATCTGTCTCACACATCGGCGGACACCTGAATCGCGCCAGAAGGGAAGGGATAAAGGAGAGAGTGAAAGAAGAAAGTAAAAAAGGTGAGCCGTAGTGGAAGGTTCCGGAATAATTTCGACCACCTGGTGATTTTTAACGTGCACTGACATCGCACAGCACACGGGCGCCTTAGCGTTTCCCCTTTATCGAAACACAGCCGCCACGGTCGGATTCGACCCGGGAACTCCGGATCAGTAGCCGGGTGCCCCAACTATTGAGCCACCGCTGCCTGTGTACCGCCATGCGCCTATTTCGCTTTACCTTCAACGTGATCGTTGCCTGCGAAGCCGCAGTGAGCGGGTAACCACTGCAGAAAATTGGACATAAAAATTAGTTTTTTGGGGAACGGAAATGGCACAGTATCTGTCTCACATATCGCCGGACACCTGAACAGCGCCACAAGGGAAGGGATAAAGAACGCAGTGAAAGAAGAGCGTAAGACGTGCCGTAGTGGAGGGCTCCGGATTAATTTCGATCACCTGGGGATCTTTAACGTGCACTGACGTCGCAGAGCACACGGTCGCCTTAGCGTTTTTCCTCCATAAAGACGCGGCCGCCGCGGTTAGGTTCGAACCCGGGAACTCCGGATCAGTTTTCGAGCGCCCTAACCACTGAACCACCGCCTATCTCTATGATAATAATAATATTAATAATAAGAATTGTTTTTTGGGGAAGAAAATGGCGCAGTATATGTCTCATATATCGTTAGAAACCTGAACCGCGCCGTAAGGGAAGGGATAAAGGAGGGATTGAAAGAAGAAAGGAAGAGAGAGGTGCCGTAGTGAAGGGCTACGAAATAATTTCGACCACCTGGGGATCTTTAACGTGCACTGACATCGCACAGCACAAGGGCGCCTTAGCGTATTCGTTCATAAAAACGCAGCCGCCTATCTCTATGCGCCACTTTCGCTTTGCCGTCAACGTGTTCATTGCCTGCGAAGCCGCAGTGAGTGGGTAACCACTGCAAAAAATTGTACATGAAAATTCGTTTTTTTTGAGGAAAGGAAATGGCGCAGTATCTGTCTTCCATATCGGCGGACACCTGAACCGCGCCGTAAGGGAAGGGATAAATGAGAGAGTGAAAGAAGAAAATAAGAAAGATGTGCCATAGTGGAAGGCTCCTGAATAATTTCAACCACCTGGGGTTCTTTAACGGGCACTGACATCGCACAGCACACGGGCGTCTTAGCGAAGAAAAACTTAAAAATTGCTTTTTGGGAAAGGAAATTGCGCAGCATCTGTCTCACATATCGGCGGACACCTGAACCACGCCGTAAGGGAAGGGATAAAGGAAGAACTGAGAGAACTAAGGAAGAAAGCGGCGCTGTAGTGGAGCGCTCCGGAATGATTTCGACCAGCTGGGGATCTTTAACGTGCGCTGACATTATAGAACAACTCATTTCCACCAGAAAATATGTTCCTCCACGCCCCCGGCACGCAGGCCTGGGAGACAGGGAGTTGCGCGTCCGCGGTTAGAGGCTGGCTGGCAGTCCCTGACTGGTAGCGGCCTCTTCCGCCAGATGGATGGTGTTGCGCTGGAGCTCAGGGTCCGGGCTCTTAGCAGGGTATCCCAGGCAGGCCTCTCTAATATATTGTCAATATTTTTGCCCACCCCGGGAGAATTTGGGCACTCCCGAATTATGTCGTAGAGGGTTCCTCTCGCCCTACAGTGTGTGCATCAATCATGCGACCTCAGCTCTGGGTACACGTTGTAAGTCCATACCGGGTTCATAAATGTATTGGTTTGTAGCCGGCTCCCCGCAACAGCCCCTCTATTGTTTAATTTTGGTCTTGGGGGGTTGGGGTACAATCCTACATCCTAATTTGCAATGGTCAACAATTTTCCCGTTTTTTGTTGGCGCTCCTCTTTCCCCCAGTGCTCGGGGGGCTCTACGGCTACCCGGAAATAAAAAATTCGGGCTAGCTCGTGAGGCGCCTCGTTACCGGGTACAGCTGCGTGTGCGGGAGTCCAAATTAAATTAATTTTGCTATCCAGCGGTTCTTGGTTGAGGATATTGGCCACTTCCGGTGAGATCCTGCCTCTTCCAAAATTTTGAATGGCAGTTTTACTGTCGCTTAATATTGTTACGTGCTTTGCACGCACGGGGGTTTATTCAAAGAGGGGACCGGTCGAAGCAGGATGGAAGCAGGAAGCCTAGCAGCGTCCTTCAGCTCTCTCTTTTTCTTCCTCTTTCTCCGCGGGTCAGTCCTTCATCTTCTGCTTCTTCCGTCGAGGTTCTGTGGAAGCACGTTACATTTCCCTCCTCGCAGACGATGCCCGTCGGGCGAGTTAAACAGACCGTCTGGGATGGAATCGCTTGAGGCGGGCTACATGCACCACCTGAGAGTGGCGTGACCGTCGACCACTAGCAGTTAGTCGTGCTATAACGTAATTAACGTCACTTATGCACTCCAACACAACAAATGGTCCAGTGTAGTGGGATAGCAGTTTGTGACACAGACCACGCTTGCGTAGAGGGGTCCACAACCGCACAATGTCACCAGGAACATAAGAAACTTCTTGGTGTTGGACGTCGTAGCGGTTCTTGGAACGCTCTTGCGAAGATAAAATTCGAACGCGGGCAAGCTGGCGAGCTTCTTCAGCTCTGCAGAGTGTGGTCGCAAGAGAAGGTTCATCGTGGATGAAAAATGGTAGCATGGTGTCAAGGCCGCAGCGAGGCGAGCGAGCATAGAGCAGGTAAAAGGGGCTGTAGCCAGTTGTCTCATGTTGCGCGGTGTTGTACGCATGAGTGATGAACGGGAGTACGCCATCCCAGTCCTTATGATCTGCAGCGACGTACATGGCAAGCATGGTGGTGAGCGTACGATTAGTGCGTTCTACCACACCGTTCGTTTGGGGATGATATGGCGTGGAGTGGCGAAAACTGCAGCTGCTGAGGCGGAGAAGTTCTTCAACAACGTCCGCTGTAAATTGACGGCCACGGTCGCTAATGAGAACTGCAGGAGGGCCGTGCCGAAGAATGACGAATCGAAGTAAGAAGTTAGATACTTCAGACGCAGTAGCAACTGGTATCGCGGCTGTCTCACAATAACGGGTTAAGTGGTCTACGCACACAAGAATCCATCGATTTCCTTTAGAGGATCGTGGGAAAGGTCCAAGGAGGTCAATCCCAACTTGCTCAAACGGGGCTGTTGGAGGTGTGATTGGCCGCAATTTGCCCGGTGGACTTGAAGTCGGCATCTTAAAGCGCTGGCATTGCACACAGCTGGCTACATAGTGCTGGATGGTTGAACGCATGTTAGGCCAGTAAAATCGTTGTTGTGTGCGGTGGAGTGTGCGTGTCACTCCCAAGTGCCCAGACGTGGCGTCGTCGTGCATCATTTCAAGAACTGTGATGCGTAGGCTTTCGGGTACGACAAGAAGCATGCGTGCTCCTCCAGAAGCGAAATTCTTCTTATAAAGCAAACCGTCGCGAATGCAAAAAGTGTTCTTTACAGAATCTTGAGCGGCATCAAACAAAGAGGTTAATGTTTGGTCCTTGCGTTGCTCAGTTCGAAAAACTTGAAGATCGGGGAAGGCTTGTGAAAGTGACGACAAGTATTCATCAAAGTTGTCTGCGTCGTCCTCAGTCGTTAGAAGCGGCAAACGGGAAAGACAATCGGCATCTGAGTGTTTACGGCCGCTTTTATGCACAACAGTGAAATTAAATTCTTGTAGGCGCAAAGCCCATCGAGCAAGCCGGCCACAGGGGTCACGAAGACTCACTAACCAGCAAAGCGAGTGGTGGTCGGTCACGACGGTGAAAGCATTCCCGTACAGATAGGAGCGGAAGCGCTGTACAGCGAAAACAACGGCGAGACATTCTTGCTCAGTAACCGTGTAATTTCTTTCGCTCTTACTCAACGAACGGCTGGCATATGCTACCACGTGCTGATCGTGACCATGGCGTTGTATAAGTACAGCGCCGATACCGATACCACTTGCATCAGTGTGCACTTCAATTGGTGCAGATGGGCAGAAGTGGCGTAGGATGGGGCCCGAGGTCAAAAGAAATTTCAGATGCCGGAAAGCTGCGTCACATTCGCTGGTCCAATTGAACGGTGCATCTTTATGCAGCAAACACGTGAGTGGGTAAGCGATGTCCGCAAACCTAGCTATAAAGCGTCGAAAGTACGAGCAGAGCCCTAAAAAACTCTGCAGCTCTTTCACTGATTGAGGCACCGTAAAACTTTTGACAGCTTCAATTTTCTTTGGATCTGGTCGAACACCTTCTTTATCAACTAAATGACCAAGAACAATTGTTTCACGGTTCCCAAAATGACATTTCTTGGAATTGAGGATAAGGCCAGCTCGTTCCATGCAATCAAGCACAATATCCAGACGGCGGTTGTGCTCACTAAACGTTTTGCCAAAAATTACAACGTCGTCCAGATAACATAAACAAATTTGCCACTTGAGGCCACGCAGGATTGTATCCATGAACCGCTCGAATGTTGCAGGTGCATTACATAATCCGAAAGGCATAACGTTGAACTCGTAAAGTCCGTCTGGTGTAATGAATGCCGTTTTTTCCCTATCTGCAGCGTGCACGGGGATTTGCCAGTAGCCGGATCTCAAATCAATAGAAGAAAAGTATGAAGCGGAGTGCAGACAATCAATTGCGTCATCTATACGTGGAAGCGGGTAGACGTCCTTCTTCGTGGCCGTATTTAAGCGACGGTAGTCAACACAGAACCTCCATGTGCCATCTTTTTTCTTAACAAGGATAACTGGAGCCGCCCAAGGACTGGAGGATTCTCGAATTATGCCTCGCTTTAGCATCTCTTGAACTTGGTCATCTATTAACTTACGTTCAGAGGCTGAGACTCGATAGGGCTTCTGGCGTATAGGAGGTGCGGAGCCGGTGTTGATCGTGTGATGAATACGACTGGTAGGCGGTGGTGTTGAATCGTCTTTGGCAAAGTCGAACACGAACACGTGTTTCAGAAGGAGTTCCACTAGAGTGCGACGCTCGGTTGGGGAAAGAGCCTGATTAATCATAGCCTTAACTTGGGTCTCCATATCTCTTTTCACGTGCTGCTCACTGACAGAGTTGGTTAACGCCGCGACGAAACCTGACACACCTTCCTCGAAACGGGCGAGTTTGAGGCCCCGGGGCAACACAGCTGGCTCTTCAGAGTGGTTCACTGTCCACAGCTCGGTACGGCCTCTCACCACGGGAACGACGCAACGAGGCACGACGATACTCTTCTTAGAGCAGGCGAGTGTCGTAGGCTCTACCACAGCTTCAAAAGATTCGCACTGATTGTGAATAGAAGAAACCCGCACGAATGCTGCAGAGCAAGCTGGTACAATAGTATCTTCTTCCACCGCAAATGCTCCAAAATCCGGTGTCGAGTTATCCACAAGAGCTGAAAGTAACGAAGAATTCAAAGCAACTTCTCCCGTACGACAGTCTAAAGTTGCACCACACTCTTGCAGAAAATCAATCCCAAGAATCACATCATGCGTTGACCGTGGTAGCACTGCGAATTCTGTTCTAAACGTTAGACCACCAATAACAACATCCGAAGCACACACACCAAGTGGAACCAAAGGTTCACCACCGACACCACGGAATAACGCTGCACGGTCACCACTAAACATCACTTTCCTACCTAAACGATTCTTAAACCTCAAACTCATAACGGATACGGTAGCACCAGTGTCCACAAGAGCCATTGTTTTCACACCATCAATAAACACTTCCAGTTTGTTCTTCAACATAAACACGGGCAGAGGTAGATTGGACGTCATCGACTCGCCGGCGGCCTCACCTCCATCGGCCGCGCCTCCTAGTTTCCCGGAGGCGGAGGGGATGTACGACGTCGAGGAGAAGGTGACCGCCGTTGGCGCTGAGGTGGCGGCGTCACACTGCGGTCAGATGCGGGTGATGAACTCCGCAAATTGCTCGGACGGTACGGGTCCCAAGCGGACGTTGGGGGTCTCTGCTGCGCGGTGTGCAGTTGCCCGTAAGTATTCGCCGGGGGTTGGCAGTCTTGAGAAGTTGGGAAACGACGGCGGCAATATCTAGCGATATGCCCTGCAATGCCACACCGGTAGCACAAAGGTTGAGAGCGCCAGCGACCGCCATAAGAGTCCTGGCGAACAAAGTCGCGACGTTGGCTGAAGCCAGGATCTCGCTGCTGACGAACCACGTCTTCTGGGTAGGTGGGCCTCCTTTCTGTCGGCTGGTGGCGATAACGTTGGGCAATGTTCCGATCGTCCATGGACAAAGTGCCGTTGGGTGGAGCCCACGGAGTCGACAGGGCGGCAACATCTTCCTCCGGTGCAGAACTGTGCCGCAGATATTGTGTGTGGCAGAAGGTATCCCGGGATCTGGACAATTCCTCGCGCACAATCTTTCGAATCATATCAGCCATAGAATTTGGAGGACTGGCTTCAACACTGGCTATAGAGGTGACATTGGCCAATCTTCCGAATTTAGGGGTGATTCGACGCAGCTTAAGAGCTTCAAATGTTCTGCAATGTTCTATAACGTCAGCGGTGGTGCTCAGGCTCTCTTTGCTAATCAGGAAATTGTAAACATCTTCCGCAATTCCTTTTAGAAGGTGGCCGACTTTGTCTTCTTCAAGCATTCTGGAGTTAACTAGCTTGCATAACTTTAAGATGGCTTCGATGTATGCCGTGCAAGTTTCGCCGGGTACTTGCGCGCGGTGAAGCAATGTCTGTTCCGCACGCTTCTTCTTTGCCGATTCATCCCCAAAATTTTTCTTTATCTCGGTCGTAAAGGTAGCCAATTTTGCTTTTGTTCCTAAGCAGGCGAGCGCTATAGCAATTTCCTCCGCACTCTCTATGTTGCACCCCCGGATGGCTGCCGTGGAGACTGGAGCCCCTTGGCCATTGACGACCGAAGCTACTGCCGCTCCCATCCAGCCACCCGCCGCATCAGCATACTCTCCGTCCGCTTTCTCTATAATGCCGAACCTCAGCTCTAGAGGCTCGGCTCTCTTGGCTCTGAGTTTTTCGTTGAACTCCGGGTGCATATTTTTCGGGAAGGGGGCACCACCAAGGCGTTCCTTCGTTCCCTATCGATTTCAGCTTTCATTTTAATCCCTCTTTCGGGATTTATTCCAACTGTCGCTAGGATTTACTCTGCGTGTTTCCGTTGTGCTGAGTCTCTCAATATGCGAGGCATGCACCGCTTCTACTAGTTTTATTCATGTGTTATGTACCTCTAAACCAAGCAGTCTCTCCGTCGAGGTACTCATGGGTAGCCATAGTGCCTTTTTAACACATTTCCGAATGAGTTCATCTATTTTCTGCCCTTCGCCGGCTTTAGGGCGTACATAGCAAATGCGAATTGTTCGGGACTAAGGGTGCAGGCGAGTGTCGCGAAAGAGGGGAGGTTATGGGATAGGGTAATAGCGGATGGGGCTGTGTGTTTCTGGAATCTGCTCCAGAGTGTGGCATGTCTTTTGTCTAAGGAAGGGTGAGGTGGGGTCAGAGCCTTCGTCAGTGCACTGAAAGAATGTGTACGCTCCATCGTGAGTCCTAGATAGGAGGCCACTTGTGACCGATTAATAGAACTTCTGTTTGAAAGGTTAGCAGGCTCGTTTCCGGTACTCCTGGAGAGTGCAGGCACGCATATGCGCAGCACATTGCGGGGCAAGCGTGCAGCGAGTGATCCCAGTATCAAAGAGCAGGGCCGTGGACTCGACTTCGTACAAAATTTAGTATCGCTATTTTTTATTTTTTCATACCGGTGATGGAAATCGCAGCCTCTTCTGCAGTTTCTGGGGAGGTGTCTGAGGGGAGGGCCAAGCGAATGAGTGTGGAGAGAGAGAGGGGTCGACCATGGCGGCAACCGCTTCTTCTCCCGTGCAGGTGGCATCCCCCAAACGGCGTCCAGTTCGGAGCCGAATAGCTCTGGAGCGCCACAGCTGGAGCTCGGTGGCGCTGCTCGTTGTGGTGTGGGTGCATGTTCCCCGCGAGTGACATAATAAGCACCTCCTGGTGAATGTGGTGCGGGATGGGGAGGAGGGTTGGGTCATTGGCCGGTATCTGATTCACGAAGGATTCCAGGGTGTGCCGGCCAGTCGATGTGTGTGTGAGTCGAATGTATTTGGCTTGTCGGTGGACCTCCACGAGCGCCGCAGTAAGGTCGTGGAGGCCCAGGCCGAGTAGCCGGTCTGTGATTGTGCAAAGGGATAGTTCGAGTGATACTTTGTGGCATCCAGGCGTCCAAGGCAGCAGAGTCGTGTATGAATAACAGTAAGTATGGGGTGGTGTAAGGCACACGGCTGAGGATGAAGGCACGGATGAGGTGACATTGGTCGCGTTCCTTCATGGCTCTGTGGTGACCTGAAACTCGGCGGGTGAGGTGTAGATCCCACCTGCAACCTGTTTGAGTTTTTTCAGCGCGCTGGACATTTTACCATCACTTTGTATATGGATTACAAGTATGCGGAGGTTTCAGCCTACGGCACTGGGCGTCCGTTCAGCTCGGTGATAAAGGGGGAGCTAGGCGAGCGGCGGTTACGGGGTCGGATGAGGACTAGTTCGGATTTCTCTGGGGACGAAGAAAAGGCTATGTTTGCTGCATGTCTGGCTCAGGGTGGCTGCAGTTTGAAGAGTGCCCTCTTTTCCGCCGTCACTGCTATGGGTAGTTCATAGCGCAGTGTCGTTGGCATAGTGGGCGTGTCTGAGGTGAGGTGTGGTTGCCAATTGTCGGCCCAGGAGGACTAAGATCATATTAAAATGAAATCGGGAGAGAACGAACCATTTAGCAGTGTCGACACTGTCTAGAGTGAAGGAAGGGAGGTGTGTGGAGCAAAGCGGATCACAGCCGTTCGATAAGTTAGGAATGTTTGAATGTTAGTGTGCGTACGTGCACCCGCATTCAGCGGGGAGAAGACAGTCATAATCGCGTGGCCGTGTATGCGATCAAAGCCTTTGGAGATATACGAAGCCAAGAATAGCTTTGTGTGAGCAGGGGTAAGCGGGTCGAAAATATGAGTTGTGGCATGGCGTTCTGGGCAGAAAAAGTGGTGGAAACCAGCGTGTACGCTGCTATGAGGGTACAGGTCATTGCCCGCCATGTGCTGTATGGGTCTCGCTAATTCCACATGCTAGAAAAGTTCCCCGAGGCATGAGGTTAGCGAGATCAGGTGAACGTTTTGCAGCTTAAATAGTCTGCTAGGTAGGGGTGTGAAAATGACCATTTTTTAGCTTCCGCTCTGGCACCTCTTTCTTTTTTTCTTCACTATCGGCCAGCTGGCCCTTCTGCTAAAAATCCAGAAACCCTTCTTTTCCGGCCATAAAGTTTTCTCTCTCGCTCTCTTCGCTCCCCTTTCTATCTTCCCTCAGAGGCCAGTCGAGGCGTCCGGCGAGAAGTGAGACAGTTTTGTCGCAATTTCCTTTCTTCGAAAAACACTTATAATGAACAGGGTCTAAGTCATACGTGGAGATGTGGAAGTAACAATGATTAAAACATTAAAAAACAGCAAATTAGTTTGGCGCAGCACGAATCACGCTATATTGGGACATGTAGGTTTATAAAGTAAATGAATTATGCTTAAAATAAATTCGGGGCAATTACACGCGAATCGAACCCCTCACCATTTGTTTGCGAGTCACATGATACCAGTAGGCCACGCAGGTACGTTTTTTTTTTCTTTATTAACATGCTTCTAGCCTTACTTTACCAAGCCACATTCCGCGAACCCGAGGTACACGATCAGACCAGCATCCTGCTATCACTCAGCCCGCATGAGAAAATTCCGGGAGGCACACACGTGCATCGAGTAGAGGCAGCCACAGTTGAGGTTCTATCTTACGCAGCTCTATCTTACGCAGCATGTAACGCCAGCATCAAAGCGCACTGCTCACTGAACAGACTTCGACGAACGTGGCGCCTGTGCATGGCGATCTGTCATGCGGCTCTTCCACAAAAAGTCTAAGCATTCTCATGAGCACCAAAATATCACATGGAACCTTAGAACCTTCCATGTAGGCAAAATCTTTTAGTATAGGACATGATCCCAATGTCCTTTTTGGAAGTTCGTAGCAGATAATACCAAAACACGCGGCATTGCGAGAAAACATCCCGCAATGATCAAAAGTCCCTGGCTGCTGACACAGGCGGCAGTCCGCTATCTGTAACACAAACGTTCCCTTAGCAGGAAGCCACGTTTTGACGGTTAAGGTAGAAGTGTGAAGTTTAAAAAGGAAAGTGTTTGCGGACGCTTGAGCAGGCATTCGTTCTATCCGTTTTATTACTCTGTTGTCTAGAAAAGCCTACTATGGCTGGAAATATATTGGTACCGGAAATAACCTCTCAAAAAGAACCTTATCATCTATTTTCTGGAGTAACTGTATAGCTACTCTAAAGGAAAACGCAAAGTGAGAAAATGAAATCTGTCGGCAACTTGCTCACGAAAACCCCCCCCACGGACTCTGACGTATATGACCAGTGACCGGAAAAAGAATATGTAAATAGGCACTTAATCCTCTGTTGAGCACAGCTATTAGGAATGGATGCTCTGCTGTTTCAAAAAGAAAAAAAAACTCGACACCAGTTGATCTAAACACAAGTGCTGTAAGCCAGCTCCACCTGACTCAAGAGGGAGAAGCAAATTGTCTGGACGCATAGAATCTCAGTAGGAGTGCCGTACAAAATTCCAGAAATTCAATGCATCGCCTGTACTTTTTTCCCTCCACAATGCAACGCTTGGATTCCGTAGATGAGCTTCGAAACCAAGCAGACAATGTGTCCTTGTCCTCGTGCACATACAGACAGCTCCTTACCCATTCAAGCCTGGGTTTGCCGCCTGCAGGACTAGATTTGAGAATCCCAGTGAGGCGCACTATTGTGATACTGATTCAAGGGAACCCTGAAATACTCCGAGTCTTCGGATCCTGTCAGCTAATGTCCCCAAAGAACTCGGTTTTCTACCGCACTGTCCTAGCCAAAACCTTTTTGATTTATCACGGTTAAGAGCTACAACCACGCTCTTACAGAAGTGCTTAGTTAAATGAAAAACCTCGAGCACGCTTATTTTATCAGAACAGAAATGGGGAAATCAGCCAACATAGGCAAAAATTTTTATTTAATATTGTGATAGTGGGAAGCCACAAATTGCTGCTTTTTTATGATACTAACGCACAGGCACAAGCGGGCAGTCCTGTCGAATCGATTATTTAAGCATAATTGGTTTGGCAAGCGTTTTGGTTACCGATCAGTGTTGCAGTGGACACTTTAGAACACAGTTCTATGCTTTTAAGAAAGCCATTCCCAATTTTTGCGCTCTACAAGACTGCAAACAAAAACAATGACGAACGTTATGCAACTCCTCTTACAGATCAATCTGAATAAGAGCCATTTGGCTAGCTTCACCTGACACGGTCTGCAACACCAAATCTGTGGTTTGGATATGGTTTTGAACACTAAGGCTTTTGATTCCACATACTTGGTGCGGCCCTAATGAATCTAATGCCACAAGTTGTAGACGAGCACAAAAAACCTTAGCAAATATCTTGTTCTCCATGTTACATAAGGATATCGGACCATAACATTCTACAATTTTCGACCGACCTGCATCTGTGCTTTTCAGGATTAGCATGGTGTGACGAGTAGAGAACGTGGGAGGTAGGAACTTATGTCGTAAGGAGCACGAAATCTTTCCAAAAGGCACGTGCTAGGCAAGACGTAAACGTATTATAGAACTCAGTGCTTAGAAATCCGGGTCATTACGCTTCTGACACTATGGGGCAGAAATGGCTGGTTTGTCCTCGACTAATGTAATAGGCGCCTCAATAACGGAACGCTGCTCACCCTCAAGTCGCGGAAGCGCTTCTTTGAAGTGGCCTAAATTGTCTCACTAGTCTGATTACTACTACCCCCAAAAAACCGCATATAATACACATAAAAACGTCAAGAATCCCTGGCGTGTCAGTATATGAACCGCGTCTGTATGGAATTTCTAAAGCCTCCTTGGAAAGAGTACCCTGCCTTAAATCATTAAACTCACTGCGGGATAGTTGTTTATTAAAGAACCTCCGTGTCCCACGACCTAATCAAGGCACCCTTATATTTTCTGCGTTAGACTGTTGTGAGTGCGACCGTGCATTAATATTGTTGATGTCATCAGGATACCATCAAGGGGCAGTTCATTTAGAATACGGAGCAATATCCGTGGTGATGCATCTGTAGACAAATTCTTAATGTCCTGCTTAATTAGATCCAACTTTTGAATGACTGCACAGATCTGCATGTGCCCACGTTCATCTGAAAGAAGAAAATTATTTAGTTACCATGGATGCCACCGCAGTTTTACTAGACACTGACTATACTTTTCTTTCTGAGTGCACGCCATGTAGTTGTCGCTCAAAAATATCGTTCTCACCCACTAGGCATGCAGACTAGTTAATGTGTAACCAGAAACATAGATACTGTCAAGTCGAGCATTCAAAGAGGATTGGAAATGCGTGACATGTACACTGTCGCTTTGTAGTCTGCCAGTGTCAACGACGATGTGTTCACACACTATGTCAGCGAGCACTGCATAATTAGGGTAATAACGTCCGTGATGCAATGATTGGTCCTCATTGTTACAAATGAAATTGACATCTCCAAGCAGAAAAATTTCACGATAACTATGCAGTACATTTGCCAATGACAGGAAAAACACTTTTATATCTCGCTTCTTGAAAGGTGCATCCATACAAATAACTCAGAACTGCTGACTCGAAATGGCGCGGTCACAACATATGAGCCACCCCTCATAATAGATGCAGTACGACAAGTCAGTATATCCATTCTGTTATCCTTAAAGGCAGACCGCGGCGGTTGGAGTTCGATGGAGGCGAAATGCAAAAAGGGCTGTGGTTTAGCTCACGTTAAACATGGAGTGACGCGATAGCTACAGCTGGCCGAGTGGAACTCGCTCAGTCGAATTGCAAAGTCAGTCCCTTCGCCGCTGCGTTTCGCTGTGCGTTCCTTCTTCATCTTCGTCCCTGAACGTGGATTCACTCTCTCCCCCCTCTCAACCCTTTCCACTCCTCCCCCACTCGGCTTCGCCGGCGCGCCGGCAGCTACCAGGTGGCCACGGAGCCGCCAGGCTGAAGGCTCGAAATGCAGGCGTAATGTAGGCGCGCGGCGCGCACACCAGCTGCGTGCTCTGACGTCACTCCGCGAAGGGGCACAACTGACGAGGCGGGCGGCGTCTGCTCCGCCGTCAGCGCAGAGGGGAGGCTCGCGGCGCGCACACCGGCTTCGGGCTATGACATCACTCCGCGCATGCGCACAGCTGGCGGAGCGGTGGTGCCACAAATGAGCGCGCAGCCACCCTGACCTCGCGAAGTGGCTGGCGTAGTGCAGCTATCGCTACAATAGGACCCGCCGTGGTGGCTCAATGGTTAGCGCGCTCGTCTACTAAGCCGGAGTACCCGCGGATGGGAACCCGACCGCGGCGGCCCCGTTTTGATGAAGGCGAAACGCAAAAGGCGGCCGTGCGCTGCGCGATGTCAGTGCGCCGTAAGGGAAGGGATAAAGGAGGGACGAAGAGAAGAAAGGAGGAAACAGGTTCCGTAGTGGAGGGCGCCGGAATAATTTCGACCACCGGGGGTTCTTTAAGGTGCACTGTCATTGCACAGCACACGGGCGCCTTAGCGTTTCGCCTCCTTCGAAATGCTGCCACCGCGGTCGGGTTCGAAGTCGTTCAAAATACCCAGGTGGTCGAAATTATTCCGGAGACTTCTACTACGGCACCGCTTTCTCCGTTTCTTCTTTCACTTCCTCTTTATCCCTTCCTTACGGCGCGGTTCGGGTGCCCACCGAGATATGTGAGACACTTAATGCCCGATTTCCTTTCCTCAAAAATTATTTTTTATCAGTTTCTTCGAAGCGGTATGCAGAGGCTTCCAGATTGCTGAAGGGACCCATCAAAGCAGTCCCGTCGTACCCATAAAGTGGAGCTTAACAGTCTCTCGATTTTTTTACATTCATCTGGCAACAATACACGCATTTATTGCAGAGAACATTGCCCTCAAAAATCCTCCGGCAGGTCGATTTCAACTCATGACATCCTCACCGAATACGAAGGGCTTCAACGCTTTTGAAGTGAATGCAGCTTAGCCTTTGGAATATGCTCCTAAAGAAAGTTGTCGACGAACGCATTCTACTTGCGAAATCGATTGGTGGCGACACCTTCATTTCTTTTTTAGTCATTTCTAGCTTAAAGGTGCTCTGCTTTTTTTATTTCGAGCCGCAGCGCCGAAAGTGATCGTGTTTTCGAAATTCTAAAAACTGATATGGCTATGACTAACGGCTGGCTACAGATCTCTAATTGCAATCACGTATCTACCGGTAATAGTTAGAAAGTTCAGTATTGGAACATAGTTAATCACTTTACTAGCTAACATGAATCGTCTGTCTTTTGATGTCCGCCAACAAGTAATACTATGCAGCAAAACCCATATTTTCTGGCGCAAGAACTCAATTTTTTAATTACTTTTCCTTCCCGGAAGCGTCTAGCATGTAGAACTGTGCGTGCAGCTATGCTGCGGTAAATTCCACATAACACAACATATCACTCCCTGCAGATAAATTCTAAAAACGCAATCTTCATTCCTGCCTCAAAAACTGTAGTAAAAAAAAATAGGCGGAAGAAAATATGAAGTGATGCGGCGAAGCTGCAACGAAAGGCGGCTTTCGCATTTATATTCATTTTGGTCTCCTTGGTTTTATGGTCGTTGGATTTGAATTCGCCGTGACTTTTTCGCTCCGGTTGTGCGTGGGCTTCTTTTGTGTGTGCCGGTTCCTGGAGCAAGGAGCTCCTGGAATTGGAAGAAGGATGTAGGCCTTTTTTAGAGTGTGGAGATCGCAGAGCATGGAATTGGGCTCCTCTCATGGGCTTGTGGAGGTTGATGATGGGTGAAGGCTTTTTGGTTTGTGGGGCTTATGGAAGTTGGAGGTGGGTGGAGAGGGAAGGTTAATATTTGGGTGGGTGGTGGCATTTCACGGCTTTCTGGTGGGTAAGAGCCTTTTGAAGGGTGAAGGTGGATGGAGGAGAGGTTCCTCTCATGGGTTTCTCAAAGGTGGGGGTGGGGGATGAGTGGCGATTCTGGAGGGTTCAGGCTCAAACAATTCGATACTCAAGAGATGTGCTTTGCCCAAGCACATCAATGGAGGCCTCATTACTCTGCTGTCACCTAGCGGCACCGGGATTGTGCGAAATGGCGCTACTATTAATATAACATTAAAGGAGTTTTCAGAATTCTCGCATGAAATATAGGTACAAGCTCATCTCTTTCTTTATGGTGAAGCCTATGACGCTTGTTCCAACCAGAGCAACAATAATACAGGATACGAACAAAAACCATCCTCTGTGTGATTGAACAGTGTAACGCATACGGAATGCACGTGCTTTTTACGCTGTTCCGTCTTAAACAAGCCTAACTTCGCGAGAGCTATTCGAAAGCCAATGGTTAGTTACGGCTACCCTGTTGACACAGTCCCCACGACTCGCACTTCGTGCGTGAGGAGCCGGACAAGCTCTCGCGGTAGGAAAAGCTTATTCCTCCGCACCTTGAATTAGGCACGACATACATTCTGACTAGCTCCAGGCCTTCTGCTTACTCGGCAAGCTTACGTAAATGGAGGGCTTCGCGCTAGTGTTAGCGCGTCTCTATATGGCCACGCACTCGAGCACCGCCGAACCGCGTGTGATGTGTGTTCCTGGCGGTGTACCTTAGAACACCCACAGAGTGGCGATTGTGGTCAATTGCCCCGAGCAAGCATCACACGCTGCGGTATCCATAGGCTCGAATTCGAGGGCGGTGGAAGGGGTGGGGCGGAGTTAGTGGGAAAGGGAATTCCGGGAGATATCAGAGGGGCGCTCGGGAAGAGCGCGTGTGTTTGTCCAACAAGGGATCGGCTGCCTGGGCGTCGTCGACAACCGCGAGAGTCCGCAGACACGCCGGCAACCATCAAACAAGGACCCCCAGCCGCTGTGTTGCCCTTCGTGTTTCGCTATATATGGCGTCTTGTTCGTTCTCTTGTTCATGCGACTTGTCGTTTTTGATTCCGTCTCTGGACCCTTCCGCCCTTGCCCTTCGGCATCGTCGTCTTTTTTTGTTTTTCATTTCTTCGATGGTGGGAAAGCTCGTTTGCTTGACAAACGTACGTGTTGACTTTGAAGGATATTACGATCCCCGAGACCTCCCGGTTACGAGGGGACGCCACACACACACGAGTTTGGTGTGTGACCGCGCCTCATCAGCCGGCTCCGCGAACTGTGCTCACCCGTGTCACTGTGTGCTCGAAAGCGCTCGGTTTGTGCTCTCGGTCATGAGGGGACGCCTCCTCTCTTTTCGCTTTCCTTACTTTTGAAAGCGGGGTAGGGTGAGCGAGGCACTTTCCCATGGAGTTTTCTTTTGGACTGGATTTTCTTGTTGCCTTTCCATCCAGTGCGAAGTGCACAGTTTCGCTTTTCGCTACATGTGGTTTTCGTTCTGCGGAGCGGATTGCTCTGTAGCCACGAAGTCAGTTCGATTAGAACGCCGGTTTGTGGGCGGGTGTGGTTCGGCTCGCAAGTGCTTACTGCAGCAGAGTGAAACGATGAGGCGAAGACCGCCTCTCTGACTCGGTTTGCGAGCGCTGCCCACAGGGGCAGGGACGGCACGTACATTTCCAGACGCTGAGTTAGTCCTATCTGGAGAAACTAACAAGGCCTATTGCGGTTGCCCCGCCACCCCGTGTCTCGGTGTTTTTCTTTAAAAATAAGATTCAATAGAGCGGCAGGCATACCACAGGTTCCGAATCGAATGACCAATCGAACCGCTTCGCTTTCTTTTTAAACTTACACCAGCACTCATCTCCACACGAAGTAGTCCTGTTTTAATACGTTTTGTTACATTTCAGAGATGTTATCAAAGCTGGGGCGAGCAAACGTCATGACAACGGCACAATTTCGACCAAAGTTTCATCGTATTGTGAAGTACGCGGATGACATGAGATGAAAAGAGCTTAGCTAGGGGCGGACTCATCAGCGAAGGAAATGTATTTGTGAAGGACTCTGATGAACCAGTGGCTTGACGAGCTTACTGAAGAAAACACGCCATCTCAGTGAACAAACACTGAACACAGTTGAGCATGAAAGAACAAGAAGCCGGATTAACAACAACAAATAAAAATAGGAACGGTGATCCTGATTTCTTTTCTGTTCTTTTGTTGGTCGAAAGGTGTTTTTTCATAGTTCCTGAGTTCCAGCAGAGCAAGTTCATATTTTTTATATTTTAAAGATTTTCGAAGACTGAAGAGGAAGAATAGTTCTTAACGAGTCATGCGTGAATGCACGCAGTTTCCTTAACGGCATATTTACCTCACGTTTTGCTGCATCATCCGCAACTTATTTTGAAGGTTTTTGTGGTTGTGACTCAGAAAACAATCCGAGCCACATGCGGCTTGTTTTACCGTACACTGAAGAAGAGAACGCATGATTTTTTTTGTATATTTTTTGTTATAGTTGCAAGATCGAATTTATCTTCGTTCCGTTGTAAGGTACCCGCATAGGGTCTTGCATATGCGGATTGAAGATCAGAGGAAACAGTCGCTGTTCTTTCTTGGGCATCGACTGATGTGGCGGAAAATAAATGAAACGGCGTAAATATGCGAGCTCAAGGTATAAGGCCACTTTGAGGGAAACATTTTTTATCACCAGGTAGAAGGAGAAATTCAGTGGTCTTTCTTAAAAACCTTATTGTTTTATCGTAATTTAAATATTAAAGATGAAAAGACTTTATATTTTTATTTTTATTTTAATATAGGGAATAAACACCTGTCCACCGGAAGTCATAACTTCGATTTTGTTCATCACAAGGCAAATTGCATTTGCACTCATACGCATAAAAACATGAGCTGTGCAATGAACCAAAATAATTATGGTATTAATGTCATCGCATAATATCTGAATGACCAAGAAAGATGTTTTCATGCAGGCATCTTTCCGAGAAAAAATGCACGAATAACAAAAAATAAAAATGATTTTACTGACAGTGGTTTATTGCAGAGCTAGATGCATGAGAAACAGGCTTACAAGATTTCAGTGAAAATATTGTACCTAAATACACTTATGATTAGTCGCGTAAGAAGGAAAGGCAAACGGTCTGTTTCGATAAAAGAAGATTGGGAATAACTACAAACTGCTCAAATGAAGGTCAAGTAGACTTCTAATCCACCACTTTTGTGGGTCAGCTCCTTGCTTCTGTTTCTTTTTCTCGTTTTCGCACGTGTGCGAGTTCACTTATTTTTTTTCCTCGTGCTTTTGGCGACATGACTAGACCGACAGGAACATTCACAGATACCCTGTTGGTCACCTCTAAGGCTAGGTGCTACTGTGTGTAGGCCAGGCTTGATCCCAATGCGGTTGAGAATATCTAGAGCCGCTCTGTTGTCACTGTTTAAATGACACGCAACAACTTACTAACCCAACTTGAGTGTTGGCTGGTCGAGATTACTATCCATCGTTGAAGTTATAAAATGCAAACAAAAACAGACAGAGATGGTAAGAAAGAGGTTTTTTAAGTCGAAACTGACAACGGGAGAAAAAATTAAGTAATGCTGCATGAATTGGGTAATTTATTACTGAAGAAAGTTTAGTTTCGCTTTCACGAGATGCGCATGGGATCACTACTTTAGCTGTAGCCTTGGAACGGTGTTCATTGGAAGCACAGTTTTTGTTGGCAATCATTCAGAGATGAATCGGTATTTTTATAGAAGTTCTAAAAATTAAGTTTCTTTTTTAAATGTTGAGTTTTAAAAGTGGCGTCATAAATTATGAATGCCATTTCAGTGCTAGAATATACAGGGAGGCCAAGTATCTACAAAAGTGCGATTTGATCTACAAATTTATCCGAGAGAGTGATCGTTTATGTGGGCCCGCGAAATGTAGAATAGTGGGAATTATAAGCCAGGGAAATAAGGTGCCTCTTATTGCATTCCAACAGCACCCCCCCCCCCCCCGACCCCCACCCCCCCCCCCCCCCCCCTTCTTTCTCTCTCTCTATACAAATGGTGCAGACCACCTTGTTGCCATTTGCAAGCATAAAGGAAAAGATGTAAAGTAAAGTAAAAGACTAAATACCGCATTTTTTTTCAGACTAGTGTGATGGCGTGCTAACACAACAATAAACATTGCCGACAGCCCTCCTTACGTCTTCTCCCCTCGCCCACGCTATCACATATTTTTTCCCCCTTCAATCGTTCATTGAGCGTCGCCAGGTATAGTGTGGACTGCTCTTGGCACTGTGACCCAGATTACAGAAAAAAGGAAGCCCTGAGAAATATGATATACTGTTCGCAGCCCAGGTGAACTCTCCCTTCCCAAAGGTCATGTATCATTTTCGTGTCCTCTCGTTCTCTGTCAGATTCAATGATAATGGGATAGCGATATTTGTAATTACGCTAGCGACACACGTTGCCAATGAAATAATGTCGGAAACAGTAGGATTTGCGGTGTTTAAAAAGAGATGCGAACCTCGAGAAAAATATTCCTTGTGTACCACCGTACTAAGCACTTTACGGTGAACGTCATTGTCCGAATCGAGATGAAGCGTTTATCTTTCTCGTAGACAGCGAAAAAGTTATGAGAAAGTCTGACTGGCGACTCACGAAGAAGGTCATGAATCATGCATAGTGTTCCATATTCATGTATGCACTGAATACTTCCCTTTTTTTTCATTAAGCAGAAAGACGCTGATAACAGAATCTAAGCAAAGTACGTGCTGACTTCGTTCAAGGATAATGAGGGCTGTTTCCAGATCTGCTGCAAACACGCAACCATGTTAGCGTGTTCTTTCGCAAACTGAGAGATGGTGAGGCTACGCTAGCTTGATACTTCAATACAAAACTATCTATATTGTGCAGTGTGATAAACATCCTTGGCCGTGAGTGATTTATATGAAAAGATGTTTATAAAATAAGTTTATCAACCACAATGCAGCAAAGCGCAGTATTATGCTGCACTTCAGGAACTAATATTTGCATATTCCAAGTCCCATGTTTTATATATTACGTCAATGCATAATAGCACTAGAGGTAGCGTCGTTCGCCAGGAAAGCAAAGGGGGGTGATCTCAATATACGAAAGGTTTCAGCGAGCGTCACACAACTACCGGAAATAATGTGCAGTGTAAAATTGAAGAGGGCTTAAACTTTTTTGTGTGATTTTTTTTATCCAGCTACGATACGAAGGTTGTTTGGATACGATGCTGTTTGTTGTTGCTGCTGCCATCTACGGAAGCTGGTTTCTTAAGCCCCCATGACTTTGGCGGTATAGCGAACGGTTTGCCTTTCGGCGACATTCTTATAGCGGCCGCTCTATAGGTCTAACGTCAATGATGCCAAACAGGTATTTAGAAAATCTTAGGCTTTTTCTTAATAACTCATGCTTGAACACATCTCAGGTCCCTTCAAGGATCATGTAGTCTTCTTGGCACTTGACTCGACGTCAGTACCAACGTCGCGATTTTGAATCCAGTGGCCGGAAAAGATATCCGTAGTTCTGTCCGGAATTTGCGCGCTGTAAAAGATGCCGATAGAAGACGACCGGGGAAAAAACACCAAGAGGCCATATTTTACTAGAAACAAAAATTTTATGGACCTCAGTGTTCGTTGACTAGATCCTCTCACGGATAAAGGCGTACGGCTAAACTTCGGTCATGGCTACGTTGCTCTGGGAGACTTTACAACAGAAGGCACGTCTAAGCGCACAGACTGCAATGTCGATTTAGGGCTATATGGCCAGAAAATGCGTCTTTCTGTGGCCTATAGAATGGGCTCCTCATGTTGCAGGGAAAGATGCGCTAAGATAGCACAGCTAGGTCTCTCAGAAGATCAGAGAAAGACATCTGTGCTTCTTTTGAGTGGGGGAGAGTCTCCGATAGTAACCGCGAAACACGATACTCGTGAGCTATGTATTAAGAGGAAAAAGATACCGATTTATTCAAGCATTCCAGAAAGCGCACGACCAAAACCCGAACCGAGTCGGAGGTCGTGTTACACAATTTTGAATGATGAAAAGAGCTTTAAACGGGTCTTTTCCGCAAAGCATGAAAGCTAAAGCAAAAAGCACGCACATGGAAACACCAAGCACGGAAAACTACAAATTAAAACAGCTTCTGCTAAAAGCCAAAAAATCAACACTACAAAAAGTACTTGTGCGCTTGTCTGAGATTTTTGTGATATTTATTGTGAAAGCGAATTCTTCAGTTTCACTATGCTACTGAGTCCCAGCTAGTCCAAATAAATGCCTGCCTAATGTATATGTTATCGGCGCATTCCGCGTACAACACTGCGTAGTCATGTCGTGCGAGATTAGGGTAAGCTGAAAAATGCTAATTTCGGATGGTTGCAGCCGTTAAATTTGACGACAAAGCAGTAACACTTTTTCAAGCTGTTCACAGCAGAGTTATTTCATAAGGCCAGTTGCGAAAGTCCCCATAAAACCGCTGCATAAAAATTTGGCTCTTGAGTGGTGCAAAACTAGGAGGTTCGCAGACTGGTACGCCTCTTGCGGAGTTCGGACAAAATGCTGCGCTTTGTTCAGAACAGCAATATAATGGTGAAATAAAAGTGGGATACCTCTCTGCCCAGCTCATCGGCGGCGCCATGATTTGTAAACCCTCTCCAAATAGCCATTGGAAGCAGCCCGGTTTCGAAGCGAACCTTCAGAACTGAAAAAAACAGTCACAAAAGACAAGGGACAAGAGAAGGAGTGTACACATCCAGTCGTTGTGGCGTGTACACTCCTGCTCTTGTCCCTTGTCTTTTGTGACTGGTTTTTTTTTTAAGTTACTATGAACCAACTGGCCCGCATTTCAACCCTTCTTCAGAACGGATATGGCCATAGAGCAATGTTAACGCAAACCGTGTCAAGACTAGAGGAACCTCATCGTTTTACCCGTGAAATATCACCGACAGGGGTGCTTTTTAAGGTAGAGCATTGTATGGTACATTCTACACAAAAGGAGTAAAAAGAGAGTAAAACTATCCCCTAGCGCACACCCTTTTAGAAAAGGGTGTTCACTAGAGGACAGTTTACCCCCTTTTTACTCCCATAAAGGTTTACTTGTGTTTAGAGTGTACCTAATGTAGCCATCCTATTCTGAAGAGGGGAAACAGGATACGAGGTCCCTTCACTACGCTGTTACTTGTTGCCAGGATAGTACACATCTTGATCACTTAATGCAAGACACATAAGCTCGAGATGACCGGTGCCTTTTGTGTTAGTAATTACTGAGTCCTGCTTTCTATTGTTTGCTTCAGCACGACTCGGGTATATTAAAGAAAGACAGCACGATTGCAGTTCTTCACGCTGGATTACACACCTCTACATTTAGTCAAGATGGTCTGATGCTTTGATCAAAAAAAATTTTCACGCAAGATTATTCTACACAATTCATCAGCAGGGGTCTTCAACGTGAATCGCTCACCAGAGCCGAGGATGCACTCTGCCATTCATACTGCGCATATTTACTAATGGGAAGTCGCAAATTAGAGCGCGTTTCCGGAAATAAAATGGACTTTGACCACGGAAGTGTCATGCGGAAAACGGTAAATTATTGTTCGTTACTGTGCCGGTCTGAATGCCATTGAAAGATTGGATTAGTGGGACGCAAAAAGTCAGCTCTAGATATGAGATCAGATTTGCTTGGAAACAATGGCCCCGGCTGGAGCTGGACAATTGAGCTGACTGGAGGTGATTGAGAGTGGCCTTCGTCCAGTAATACACGATTCCTGCCTGACGATGGTGCTGATTATGATGTTGTAGCCTCGTGGCTGGGACCCTCATTTCACTAAGAAAAGCACCATCGTCTATCCGGTTATACAGTATACAGGGTGTTTCACCTAAGACTATAATAATAATAATAATAACAACAACAACAACAACAATAATAATAATAATAATAATAATAATAATAATAATAATAATAATAATAATAATAATAATAATAATAATAATAATAATAATAATAATAATAATAATTGGTTTTTGGGGAAAGGAAATTGCGCAGTATCTGTCCCATATATCGGCGGACACCTGAACCGCGCCGTAAGAAAAGGGATAAAGGAGGGAATGAAAGAAGAAAGGAAGAAATAGGTGCCGTAGTGGAGGGCTCCGGAACAATTTCGACCACCTGGGGACCTTTAACGTGCACTGACATCGCACAGCACACGGGCGCCTTAGCGTTTTTCCTCCATAAAAACGCAGCCGCGCGTTTTTATGTAGGAAAAACGCGAGGGCGCCCGTGTGCTGTGCGACTTTACACAGTTTTTAAAAATAGGCTTTTTTTTCAGAATAGCATTGTCTGTGCTGTCGTACATCAAAATACAGCTAAGACGTGCTAACTAGCAGGCTGGTTAACTTATATTCAAAGGTTTACTTTTAACTATTAATGATACGCTCCTTACGTATTAAAAAGCGTGTAGCCCACCGAAAGTAATATCTATATGAGTCTTCAGAATTTAGAATGAGCGGTCGCCCTCGGCTTTGTGGCCCAACAAAGTTTGGCTATTTTGACGAGTTCCGTGCACTGAAGAGGTTGCTTTGCTACAAGCTTCTCGAAAGCGCATGTATTTCGGCGCGATTTAGCCAAAATGTGTTAGAACACAGCGCCGAGGACAACTGCGTTTTCGAAATTCTGTAACCTGATATGGATATTACTTACGGTGAACTACACGCCTTTTAGAGATTAGGCAGCCTAACAGTAATAGTTAAAAAGTTAGCTATTCAGTGCTAGTTAACCAGCCTGCTAATTAGCATGTCTTACCTGTATTATGATGTCCCCATGGCAATTATGCCGAAAAGAGAGCTCTTCAAACTCAAAATGCCTTTTTTTTTTTAAATTCTGTAACTATTAAGTAAAAGGACCTGTATATCCTTCCTCGAGAGCTCTCGCGGTAGTGGACGGGAGGGAGAGAAGGGGAGGAAAAGTCATAACAATGATTCCATGGTGTATGACTGTCATATTCATGAAGTAAGCCAACAGTCACCGAAAAGAAGTAGCATAGGGGAATGTTTTATTTTATTTTAAAACTTGCTGGTTAAATCGATTGGAAAGCAATAGTGCAGTTATTTGATCGCTGAAAGATAACCGATTATAAAGCCCTTCATGCTTACACTGTATATAACCAGCTATGTCGACACATGATGGGTTGATTGCTATGTGCGTTGGCCAAGTTACCTGTCCCTAGATCATTGTCGCCTAAGCCCCTTTCACTTTCAGTGTCCAGTGTAGAAGACGCGCTGTAAACGAATGGCATTTAACAGTCGCTACTACGCACCTCGCAGAATGTTTTTTTTTCCTTGGAGCAGCAATATAGCCTTCTTAAAACTCCCGTTAACCATACTTTGGAAACAGGAAAGGCGGATAGTTGTCGGAGCTAACTGTCGAATAGGGTTGGTGTCTAGGCACTAGTCCCAGAAGCAAGCATCGAAGCCAGAAGGCAACGACAGTCTCACACAAAGCGGCTAATTCGAACTTCGGACTGTTTCTGTGTCTAGAAGCAGTAGATGCTACTAATCAAGTTTGAGAAGCATCGCTTCTGTTGGCGAGCGTTCAACACGCGACGAGGCCCTGCTTTCGTTGAGTCTTCAAAAGGAAAATAACGACAACCTGCTCTTCTCGCAAACGTCCCATATCTAATTAAGCACCAGTCTGGGCTGCCTCTCTGCGTGGGTGCACTACGATGCGAAAGACAAAAAGGAACTCCCGGACGTGTCCAAAACAGTGAACTAGCTTCCAAGATGAGCGAAGGCGGGGGGTAATCGATGCAAACCAGATAGCCAGCGCAGCAGTCTCCGTGGCTTGCTGGACGGCGCAGTCGGTTTTGCGTGTTGAACGCGGCAAATCTGAAAATCTTCGACTCGGAACACGACGCCGCTGCTAATTGGGAAAGCGTAAAGCGAGTTAGTCAACGCTGACAACTTCATGTAGGCAATTGGGAGTCGTGTGTTCCAAAAAGGGGCGTCGTGTCGGTCTTGAGAGCTTAGACTGCGGATTGCCTAAGCAGTGTCGCACGAGCTAAAAACGCTGCAGGACGCGCCCGAGGCGACCGTATCATTGCTTAGCGCCGACAAGTTTTCATTCCAAGCAAAAGTATCCGTTTCTAGGTGGCGTGTAATTTATGTCATGAAGCTAGTACTGCATTACTGCAGCGCATGCGTAGGTTGCGAAACCTCCTGAGTAAAAAGAGCGTCGCGCAGCGCCTAAGAAGGGTAACCAGATTTCTGTTATGTTACGAACATGCAGTGTCAACTAGTTTATACTAGTTCAGTGCAAGCTGCGCAACGTCTACATTGCGCTGCAGGACTCTGCCAAAACGTGGTTTGAGAACCACGAAGCTTCTTTTACGTCCTGGGAGGCTTTTCGTCGAGAGCTGCTAGCAACAATTACCCGCAGGGAAAGAAAAGAGAAGGTTGAAATCGCCCTGCGCTCAAGATCACAGCAGCCGAATGAGAGCGTCGCGATGTTCATAGAGGACATGACGCGACTGTTCAATCGGGCCGACCCTGCTATGCCCGAAGCCCAGAAGGTACGACACTTAATGCGTGACGTAAAAGAGCAGCTGTTTGCCGGACTGGTCAGTGACCCGCCACGAACAGTGTCCGACTTCACCAAGGATGCAATGGGTATCGAGCGCTCTCTGCCCACTACGGACGTCAGGCTACTGTAGCAGCCGCTTACCAGCGCCTCCACCGAATATGTCACCGACAAACGGTCGAAGCGCTCAAAACCAGGTTTTATTAGACGTGCTAGGCGTGCAAGCCAGCAGGGAGCTCGAGCAAGGATGAAGACGAAAACCCCCAGCCCCTCGAAGGCGCAAGGCATGGCAAGTCCCATATAAAACAGTTCGGCCGCGGTATAGCGCCACTGGATTGCTTGGTACTGTGGCAATATTACAGTGACTGCTGTTCGGCATACACACGCCTAGGCACGTGCGTCAGCCGTCTGAACACACAGCGGTTACGACGCAAAACAACGAAAGAAGTGGAGGAGGAGGTGTTTGAGTACGCCGTCGCAATATGTGCGTTCAGAATGCACATGAAATGGCAGCGCTCCAATAGTAAGGACACGTATATTCAGAGATCATGAAAGGACTAAACTTGCTCTCATTTACGGTAAAAAAAAAATTGTAGGGTTTTAAAGTAGTTAAAATGAGTATGCGTGTAAGAGCATGTATTCAGTCTGATTGGCTAATAGTTTCACTTCGCTCTGTCGTTGGAAAGTCTGGCATTGATATTAGACTCAGGTTAATCTCTGGTCGTGGTTAAGTTGATCCGATCTGTTCGCGCCACAGATGGAAGTTGATCAAGACGACAATGCGCGGCGCACAGCGTGAGTGTGTTGCAGTTAACACGAGGTGTGATCGGCTGCGATGATTGCATAGTGCTCTCTAGTAGTGGCCAGGGAAGCTGATCTGTTAGCGCCATCGCAGCTTCAAATCTCTGTAGTGGGAATATTTATTTTATTTATTCAAGGTTAAGGTAAAGGTAAAAGCTTCAGCAATGAATTGGCTTTTGTAGCTTTGGCCGTGAAGCAGAGCTGTCGCTCCGAAAACTTTCTGCTCGCTCTTAGTGAAATTCGAAACCCTGATACCCTCTACTCTCCTCTAAAACCCGCCCCATTGCATCCAATAAGGTTTTACCACCACCACCACCCCTGGCGTCTGATACCACTAGGTGATCACCCATATGCTGTGGCTGGTCTGTCTAATCGGTGTTTCTACGCGGCCTCAGCTTTGCTGCAATCGATATGTTGAATGATTTCAGGGCCATTAAGACTTAAAAATCTACAGTGCGACGCGGGTATGAAAAAAAAAATAGGCAAAGGTTCAACCCGGCTAAACCTAAGTAACCAAAGCCAAAGCTTGAAAGTTTACCCTGGTAATGCTTGGCTACATCTGGTTGTTGTTTGGTGGTAATGACTGACGTTTAGCCCTGATTTACAAGGCTTCACTTTAAAGCTTTCACTTTGTTTACTTTTTTCGTCTCTGTGCGGCAGCATCTCGGTGAGCTACGTCCCCTGGATGATCGGAGTCGGCCTGTTGTCTTCGCAACCTCTGAGACGCAGACAGCTCACGAGGCTTCTCGCCTGGATTATCCATGACGACAGCTGCCGTTAAATTGTCGAGAGCGGTTGCAATCCGATCGGCAGCGGAGCCTATCTATAAATTGCGAGTGCACGGCTTCAGCGTAGCTGCGGTTGAGTGACGTCATGGCCGTCACGTGACTAGGCAGAGGAGAGCGCTCGGTTTCTGCGACGGCGTCTGAGTGACGTCATAGCTGTGAAGTGGTTTCTCCATGGTTCAAGGCCAAACTCGCGCACTCAGCGAAGAAGCTACGGAGGAGAGTAGTAAATGCTTTCGCTTTTAAAACGAAATTTGTTTACAGATAAGGAAAGAGCGTGTAACTGTCACACTTCCCAGGGGACCCCTCAATCGTGCCTCCATAGAGAAAGGGCTGAAAGAAGGAAGAGAGAAGAGGGGCCGTAGTAGAGAATTAAGGGGTAATGCCTACCACTTTGGGATCTTTAACGTGCCCTGAAATCGCCCAGCACACAGCTTGTTCTGAGATTCGCCTCCATCGAAACGCGGCTGCTGTGGTAAATATAGACCCCAGTTCTCCGGCTCAGTGGCCGAGCGCTCTAACAGCGGAACCACTGCGGCGAGTACGCGGGGTCGGCGCCGGCTGGAGGAGCGCTCTATGGCTCGGTAATGGCAGCACTATGTGGCCAGAAGCGATCACGAGAAGGGGGCAAAGCACTGCCTAGTACGGCCGGCCGAAATGAACTCAGACAATGCAGCTGGCGTCATATATTACCCGTTTTACAACGTTAGACAGACTACATCTGAGGACAGCGGCTTCAAAGGAGTTCCTACATTAACCACTGTGGAGAATAGGGATCACTTAGGAAGACAACTACTTCTAATCCTTCCCTCTAAGTCACTGGTGTCAATGTCACCACTTAGGCAGCATTATTAAGTTTATTGGGCCTGTCGTGCAGCAGGGGTTCACTCGAACCTGGACTCCGTCGGGTAGGGTGTCTGAGCCTTCGGGCTGAGGAAAGATGGAACTTGAAGGTTGAGAAAACGAAAAACAAGCGGGTTTACTGGCACTTTGAAGAAACTTATGTACATAATTTAGAAAAGAGCAAACAGTCATAAATTAAAAGTTCATAGCCTCGAGCGACTGGATCAGCCTTATCGTCAGGGCCCAGAGCGTTCGTTCTCACTTAGGACGCTTGTTTAATACTCTAACGCTCGGCCCCTTCACAGGGCGGTGGCCAGTTGAACACGAGGCACAGATCGGAAGAGTGACACAGCACATAGCAAGCGGAGGCACCATGGGGATGGGCGAGGAGGGTTCGAGGTCCGCTGCTAATTCGCCCCAAGCAGCACGTGTCCATCCAAACACAGGGGCGGCGCCGTGGCTACAACCTTGGCTGACTCTCTCCGGTCGGGATGGCATTTGTCAGGCACGGTTAATTAAAGGAAGGCGCCGTTCTCTTCTTGCCTCCGCCGCCTTGTACATCGTTGGTCGCGTCTCGCGGCGAACCAGACAAACGGAAGGTCACCTCCACCACTCCAACCCCCCCCCTCGTGAAGAGAGTGGAAAGATTCCCCAGGCAGGTTCCCAACACATGCTTTTTTTCGTGAGGTCCTCGTGGGGTCAAACGACCGGTCGAAATTGCCGCTACCATGGTTATCCCGGTGGATGGAATCTTCGCCTTAATCCTCTTCGGCTGGTGTGCATCCCGTTCATAACGGGCCCCAGAAGTTTTACTTTATGCTCTTTCATTTTAGCGCGTCTTTGCCTACAAGCATTGGAAGTAGGCCATGGTATTTCTTCTGCAAGAAACAGGAAGTGTTCCAGGCAAGATTACGCTTTCTCTTCATCTGTTTTGTATTCAGTTGTCTGTGAGGTTATGTTGGCGTCTGTTTTTGGTTACTACTCATTTTCTCTTAATAAGATAAAGGCTTGGTACAAAAGAGCCCTCAAGACGCTTACCGCTGTCCAACGTGATATTCAGTGAGAGCTCTTTACGGTGGTGAATATTATATTTTATTGATTAATATTTGTCTTCTACTTTGGTAGAGCGTGCTACTTCACTGTACGGTCCCTCATGGCTTCACTGGGTTCGGACCACTCAGCCTAGCGCGTTGGCAACGGACGCTGAAGTGACCTCATGCGTGGCGTCATCTCACGCTGACCAATCAGCGTGGTGTGGTGTTACACCAATGTCACAGAACCGGAAATGGGCACTTAAAAGCTGTCGCTGTAAAATGAAACATTACCACAGATCCGGGATGATGAAATTGTGCTTCATGGTGCCCTCTGGACAAAATGATCTGCCCGCATTATGTACAGTCTTTCTCAAAAGTTTCCAGCATAAGTTGTATATTCCTAAGTGGCGTAGACCGGGTTGTTGTAAAATCCACGCAAATCTTAAGTTTTGGTGGGTTGAGGCAAAAAACTCTTCTCCCGTTCAAAAGATTTTAAAAGCTGTCGATGCATAGGGAGCCACATTGCATGGCTTGGAATCGAACTTCTCAGGTTGCTTACTTCTGACAACTGGTGTGCATGTCATGCACAGCGAACACAAGGCGTAAAGCTACGACAACAAATGTGCAGATCACACATAGTATCCGCTGTTTATCACGGCATTCTTACTAGAGCTCTTAAGAGGGCGCAGTGAGGATGTTCTAGGAGTCAAGGATCGAAGAGCCAACGAAAAGCGCCTTGTAACCCCGATTTGCTGATATCGCCATGAAAAATAACTCAGGCGAGAAATATTGCGCAGAGCTGAGGACTTGAAACACGTTAAGCGCAAATGTGTTCCTAAATATCAAGATTAGAAACCTAACACAATGTTCAACAATCTGGAAAGGAGACAGGTATAACAATTTACAATTGCTAGGCAGTTAGGTACTGGTGTCTTCTAAGGGAGTACATGTATCTAAGCCCAGTAGTGAATTCACATCCGGACGATGAACTGGACTGAAGTACACACAGCAGGCACTCTGAGGTCAAAAAAGATGACTTACCAACAACCGTCCAGAAAAAAGAACAAAGTGTGTCCTACATGTACTCGTCCATGAACTCTGGGCTTAAAGGCAAACCAAGAGGCTTGAAATTAAATTGAGGACAAGCGACAAAGCTATGGAAAGGAAAATAATCGGGGTGTTTTAAAGTGACAGGGGGAGAACCGTGGGGATTATGGAGCAAACATCAGTAAATTATATGTTGTGTGAAATCAAGAAAAGCAACTTAACTTTTACGGAACATGCAATCAGAAGAGTAGGAAAGCGATGATCTGTTGGTTGATAGGCTGGGCTGCAAGGGATGGAAGAAATAGCACGTGATGACATAGAGTAAGGAGGTGGACGGAGCAGATAAGGAAATTTGTAGTGATAGGCATACAGTGACCGCAGCTGACGCAGGACCGGGCTTTTTGTAGATCGATGGCAGATGCGTTTCTTTTACAGTGGACAGCAACGGGCTGTGATGATGAGAGTGAATGCGTGCGTATTTGTTCTGGACCATCCCGGGCACACTACCAAAATAGAAGATTGGATGATTTGATGGCTCATCATTCCCAAAACAGCACGAACGAGACAATGACGTACGAAGAGACCTAAACACGGGTGCTCTGAGTGCCAGGGGTATACTTCTCTTCTTACGTCCTTGTCTTGTTCGCGCTGTTTAAAGATTCATACTAAAAAATATCAGCTTCGTAAAAGCACGCAGTTCTAGTGTCAAAAGCAGCCGTCAACTTCTCTGAGCACGGTTATACCAATTCAATATATCCTAAGTACGTGAAATAAACCAAATAAAAACTAGCATCACTATTATGAAATTTAGCCTAGAGCAACTGAAAGAATACGTTTCCGTGGCCACAAATTACGCGTAAATGCATGAAACTTGTCATGGAGCACAATTAAATGAACAGAGGTTGCAGTCATAACCAACGTGCAGCAGTTGATGACGCATGGCGATACAGTACGCACGACCCTTTCAAATAAGTATTTTATGCACACCAAAGAATCTCGAGTGGACAGGCGGCCATTAGTCAAGAACCACGGACCACATCACCACTTCTTCATGGCTTCCCTTGTGAATGCTGCGTAGGCGATGCAAGCCACTTGGTGGAAGGCGCAACACGTTGCTGAGCTGTAGCAACCACGAAACAACTGTCGCATAAAGCTCTAGCTATATCGACGCAAGATAAGATATAGTGCAGGAAGAGGAAACCAGTGGCTAACTTTCGCTCGCCCACCTGTGTAGCGACACGCACTCAGACACGCCGTTCTCGAGGGAGTCGTGGCGCGGCCGGCAGGGCCACCTTTGCTTATCTCGCCTCCGCGGAGTGGGCCGAGCTCTTTTGTCCGCCATCGAGTGGCCTCGTCGAACAAGGGCGCACTAACGAAGACTGCGGTCCAGGCGCACGCTATATAAACCACTGTGAGCACTCCATCCCGCAACCAGACGGCGAACGGAGCTGTCCACCTGGCGATAGGAGGATGGCCGCAAACCTGGGCAGACTCCTGGTGTCAGGTAAGAGCTGGGAGCTCAAGCTGCTTCTTCGATACCCTTCGTGTGGGGCGTCAGGAGTATGCGTTCTAGCTTGGGCAGTCAATGCGATACCTTGAGGTAATATACACCAAAGGCCTTGTTTTCAACTCTTTTTAATCAAATTAAATTAAGTGAGGTGTGGAAAAGGCAATGATCAGTGTAGTGTTAAGAGGCAGGAAGACAGGATGTTAAGTTAGGAAGCGAACAATAGTTAATGGTATCCAGTAATGTTCCAGAAAAAATGGGCAAGAAACAGCGGGCGCGGTGCAGAAAGCAGACAAGAACTTGTCGCAAGGATAACGGTGTGTCTCTGCCGAGAGCGGTCTTCCTACATTGCGGACACGTGCATATAGTATAGAAAATTCATTCTCAGCTCGCCTTGCTGCCTTTCTGCATCCTATTCATATTTGTTTCCTTTCGAAAGTCGATTCTGCCATTACTGGAGCAAACAATTGCAGCCGTGCATCACTTCATCTCGGATTTGATCGTGGCCAGTTCATTAAGGCCATAGTGATATGGGAAGTCAATGGGAAGGAAGGAAAAGTATGGATATGCCTGCAGGCCCTGCCGGCAGGTTTCGCAGAACAGCGTGGAAGGGACGCTCGTAATCAGTAATGTAGCTCAGAGGTCAGACCGTGGTTTCTGGAGCTCTGTTGCCAGAGTTTTATAAACGATCTGACATTAACTGGTCTCTGGCGGATATGTACTTTACTTTTACATATTGTTGAAAATCTAGCGAATACTTTCTACAGGAAGCAACGGTGAAAATTTTAGATACTATATGTTTCCACGAAGTGTTTCTAAAAATGGTGAGGGTCAATCTTTTCCCTCCTACGAGGTTTACCCACGTAGTGGCGGGGGTGGGGGTATTGGCACTCAGGCAGGCTGGTAAGAGGTAGGTTACGTCCCTGGCTAGGGTGCTCCCAAAGTCACTACCGGAGGGGAAAAAAGTTTTATGAGGTTTAATGTCCCAAAGCGACTTAGGCTATGAGGGACGTCGGATAAATTCGACCATCTGTAGTTCTTTAACGAGCACTGACATTGCACAGTACATGGGCCTCTAGCATCCCTCCTCCATTGAATTGCGACTGCTGCGGCCGGGATCGAACCAGCGTCTTTTGTGTCAGCAGCCGAGCTCCATAACCACTGAGCCATCCCCGCAGTTAGAGAGAGAGAAAAAAAGAGCAACCACGTCTTCAATGTACACTAAAGAGTGTTCCGGAAAATTTTGTTTTACGTTTTGTTTTGTTTTGTTTCTTGGGTTTCCGTGAATAAACAGCTTCAGTCGAAGACAACAAAGCCGCATATCAGGCTCACGAAAAAATATATATATATTCGTGTGCTATTTGCTTTTCCGAGAATAAACTCATCACTCCGCAATGGCCAATAAAAATATTATCATCTTTGAAGACAGCAAATTAATTTTTATTACTCTTTTTAACCACGGTATAAATACTTGTGGTTCAGAGAACATGCCATCGAAATAATAACCGGGCTATGAATTATCTTCCTCTGTTGCCCCAGGAGTGATGAGCCCAATCGTTCGCTCCGGTCAGGTGCACCGCTAAGCGCATCACTCCACCAACTACGGAGCAATGCATGCATATCTTCAGTCATTTCTACCTTACTGGTGCTCAGAAAATTTTCCGTTCCCTCACCGTTTCCAACTGCGATAGCCGGGCGTGTGGCAAGGGCCTAACGACACGCAAATGCGTCATGACTGTATACAAGCTGTATTGCGCACTTTCGACGTAGTTTACCCCACGGCGTGCGTGTCACATCTATGAGAATAAATAGCGAATAGCCTCCCATTCTTTATGAAGACTGGCTCTCCCTTGAAATAGGAATAAGCAATTGCATGAGAGTGTGACCACGGTTTTAAGTCTTCCTCGACGGCACATACACGTGCATACCTAGTTTATTGGCGGTGCAACTCTTGTTCAAAACATTCTGCTACACTTGTAACAGTCTTAAGTTAGGCAGACGACTACGATCATATTTTCGGCGTGAATAGACTCTACTCTCTTTATCCTATTTATGCTTCATCGCATTCTAAATTTAGCTGACTAAGAAAAGACCGGCAGAAAAGCCTGGGGCTCATTTTCTTGTTAGGTGTCGACCTGTAGAAGATGCCTTAGGGAGGGCCCGAATAGCATGATTCATTTCGAAATATATCAACCACTCTTGTTTTCCAGGACCAGTGAGCCCGCTGGCGCAAGTATACAGCATGTACCAGAATTTTTAACAAAAGGAGAAAAAAAAACAACCCTATATTCCAAACTACACGTTCGCGAACCTTATAGCTTTAACCCAAATCTTAGGCTCCCGTACATGCTCTTCACCCAGGCTAGTGAGTAGACTTTATTGTACGTACGTGATATTATGTACCATCACCATTGTATGCGATGCGAATATCTAAACTTTTTGTGGGCGACTAGTTTCAATAAATCGATGAACTTCTACTAGTCTCATGACTTGTATCAAGGTCGTAAGCATAGTCAGGCCTACCACTTCTTCTTCTTAGTAAGCATGGCAGATACCCACGCAGGGGGATTGGCCAAGGTTCAGTAGATAATCCCAAACAGGTATTTGCGCGGGGAAAAATGGGCGTGAGAAGAATACCACTTTAGTGCCTACCACTTTTTGACCTGGCTTCGTCTTTCTTTTCTTAAGAGTATAAACACTAAACCCTAATCCAAACCAAAAACAATGATTCAATTCCAATTGACGACGGTTATATGAAAAAAAGAATTGAAAATTGGTTTTGAGGAATGGAAATGGCGCAGCACCTGTCTCACATGTCTCGGTGAGAACCCGAACCGAGCCGTAAGGGAAGGGATAAAGGAGAGAGTGAAAGAAGAAAGGAAGATGGAGGTGCCTTGGTTGAGGGCTCTGAAATAATTTCGACCACCTGGCTGCGTTTCAATGGAGGCGAAACGCTAAGGCGCCCGTGGGCTGTGCGATGTCAGTGCACGTTAAAGATCAACAGTTGATCGAAATTATTCCGGAGACCTCCACTACGGCACCTCTTTCTTCCTTTCTTCTTTCACTCCCTCCTTTACTCCTTCCCTTACGGCGCGGTTCAGGTCTCCACCGGTATGTGAGACAGATACTGCGCCATTTCCTTTCCCTAACAACCAATTTTCGTTGTCATCTTTAACGTGCACTGACGTCGCACAACACGTGGGCTCCTTTTGCCTCTCGCCTCCATCGAAACGCTGCCGCCGTGGTCGGGTTCGAGCCCGGGTACAAGTAAATACCTTGCGGATAACATTTAAAATGCTGCAGTAGCCTCGGCGTGCAGAGCATAGCGCAGGTATACTTAATAATTTAATCAGATTCGGACCAGCCTGAAAGAAACTCAGCGCGTGTTTGCAAGTTTAGTAAAACACCCACAATTTCGAGGAGCGATAAAGTGACAGTATACCATATGGTGCTGTGGAAGGAAACTGCAAGACGCTCGCTTTTAATGGCGCGCTGTGTGCAGTTGATTCGATGCGCGCACTATGAAATATAATGGACGTGTTGTGTTAGCAGTTTATTCGCTTATATGTTTAAAGTACTCAACTATCATGCAGCGGTCATGAACGGCGCTTCCAGCTTCACATGATAATAGATGGAACATTCTCCGTATCTATCAACGGCGCACAAACTGGTGGCTTGGATACGCGGCGGGAACCGATGGAGAAGCAACCGCGGAGAAAGCTTTCCTAAGCGCAGCCGTTGAACGCTTACCTGCCTTAGAACTACACTACCAACACTAGTTTCTGAAAAAGGGTGATAGTCAAGAGTAGTGGTACTAGAACAGCTGGGTGTCTCTTGTTCTCCGTGCGGACCAGTTGTCGCCTCATCGTGTGCTCCACTGCATGATACTGGTCGAGGCAGATTTCCGCGGCTTCACTCCATTGCTTATCACGTGAAAGGTATACGCGGCCGCTGTTATTTCCTGGCAACGAGAGCAAGCAATATCCGGTGCCGCGGCAACGAGCCGATGGCTTGGTGAATGCGACGCCCTTTCCAGCCGCCAGAGCCGGCCAGCGGATCCGATTGACGGAGTGACGCATTTAAACGAAAGCATTCGGAAAGCGTAGAACAACGTTTAATTAAGAGCGACTGCGCTGAGCTGTAGCCGTGAGTGCTTGAAAGCTGAGTTCTTTCTTGCCTCGTGGCGTGGATTGGCGACACGCTTGGTCTCTGGAAAAGAAATCAAATCATTCGAGTCGCGTTAGTGTATTTGACGCAATTCAAAGGCCCATTTTGTCCGCTCAAATAAAAAGGTCGGTTGAGGCGTTGCGGTGACATACGTGACTAAGAAATAATTTAACTACTGGTGCTGGTGTTGTGAGCCACAACGAAGATAGAAACGAAGCGAGCACTTTGTTTTATACTTTTAGGTCACTTGTAGCTTAATGCAGGTCAAGGCGCACGCATGGTTCAGCTAGGCAACCCGATTCTCCACCCTTTTTACTGTTCAATTGCATCAACTAGCTTCCTTACTGCGTGCCTTTAATATATGTGCATTCGCAGGGCAATGGTGTGGTGCCCGGCACAAGCACAAGCATAAACACAAAAACATGCAAAATCGCTCTAATAGCTAACACATCGTCAAGAAAGATTTGCACAATTACCGGCTCGTCTGACCCATGCTAAGAAAAACTACATTGATTGATTGATTGATTTATGGATGGATGGATTAATTGATTGATTGGTTGAGTGATTGATAGATTGAAAAGAAGACAGAAATAGGACATTAAAGGGCGTTTCATAGGTAATGTATATCTGCTTTCGTCCTGTGTAGTTTTTTCTACCGCTGTTTACTTAAAAATATAAATATTTTGTTACCCCGCGCTAGCGATCTCACTCCCCTGTCACAATCTCTGTCCGAGTCAATAACTCCCATCAACCAAGTATTCGCGCCTTTAGGACTAAATATTCGGTTGTTGCTTTCATTTTTCGATTAAAAGAGGGTTGGAACCACTTTTGCGGACATAGAGCTTTGTTCATCAATCTATAATTCGGTCTTTCTTCTTTTGCCACCATTGTGTAATCTGGGATCAAACAAGCCAGCACGGACAACTTTCCTTATGGCTAATGGACAAGGCTAAGAGCCGGAGCCTGCTCAGGTTTCTGGAAGAAAAAAGCCTCCATAACCTACTATAGCCTATCTATAGCATCTTCGTGTGCCAGCGGGCAAGTTTTCGAAATAATAATAATAATAATAATAATAATAATAATAATAACAATAATTGGTTTTTGCGGAAAGGAAATGACGCAGTATCTGTTCAATATGGCATTGGCCACCTGAACCGCGCTGTAAGGGAAGGGATAAAGAAGGGAGTGAAAGAAGAAAGAGGTGCCGTAGTGGAGGGCTCCGGAATAATTTCGACCACCTGGGGATCGTCAACGTGCCCTGACATCGCACAGCACACGGGCGCCTTAGCGTTTTTCCTCCATAAAAACGCAGCCGCCACGGTCGGGTTCGAACCCGGGAACTCCGGATCAGTAGTCGAGCGCCCTAACCACTGAGCCACCGCGGCGGCCGAAATAAAGAAAAACGAAAAAAAAGAAAAAAAGAAAAATTCACCTTCCGTATTTGGTACTTCCCGTCCAGCTGGATGGATGGATGGAATGTAGGAGCATCCCCTTTGAAACGGGGAAGTGGTTGTTGCCACTATGCCCAGTTTTTTTTCCTTTATTTTTGTTTACTCTGCTGTAAGTTGTTAATACAATTTGCCATTTCCTTTAAAAAAACGTCTTCCTACACTTTAAAACTTATGTCACCTCTCTGCTTTTGTGCCACCAATCCTCCAATCGCTTTTTGCTAATTTTCATCGCTGATTTATTTACATGACTATTGTTATCTCTAAACCCTAAGGCCTCAGGAAGAGTGACTGTGCCTGCATCGACATCGGGATGGATACCATCGCATTTTAGGATGAGGTGTTCTATTGTTTCTACAGATTTGCCACACACAGCACATGTGTCATCTTCTTCGTTAAATTTTTTTCTGTAGCTGCGCGTTCTACTTCAAAGAGGAGGGCACTGCCTCTTGAGTTATCATAAAACGTTTCCTTCCTGATCTGCCTTTCCAGCATCGATATAGTTCTACACTATGCTGCTTTTCCATTGAATCTATCCAATGTTTACCTTCGACGTTTTTAACCTGTCGTTTAATGCTCTTTCTTTCTCCTTCCTCGTCTCTGGCAAACTTACTGGCCAGCTTTCTAGTTGGCTTCCGCCACTGTGTGCCAACGCCCTATCTGTACAGGTATTTAAATACCTTAGCTGCCCACCTGTTATCATCCAATTTCCTCAGGCGTTCTTCGTATAGTACTTTACTCTGAGCTTCCCGTGCTTCAAACGTTGCCCAGCCCATAGCCACTCCCCTCTTCAGCGCCCTCTGGTGTTGAAGGTCTTATGCATAAATATATAAATTAACATGCATTCCAAATGTTTCAGTGAATAATTTCCAGAATTCCTAAAGATGGCCATGCAAATGATCTCATCATAGGCTGACATATAACTAATTTGGCGTTGCATATGGGAGGTTGCAGTTAACGTTATAAGTTACAGCCGGTACTAGCCTTGCTCAATAAAATCGACAAAAGCTAGCAGTTCTTTCACACGTCGCATAATCACCGAGGAAAGCTTTAGCTGCCACCTTCATCCTTTCTACGAGTAGTCTACGAGTAGTCATTTAAGCATTTGGAAGAAAACGGGCTGCTTCCCTCCAAACTTCCCCGTGGGAGGCTCCATTACAAAGCATGCAGTTAGTTCAAACTACAGAGGTACTGATGTCAAGAGGATCGTGCTAAAGAGAAGCGTCTTGAATTGGCCTCGAGTATTAACGGAACAGCGTTAAAGCTGATGTTCGGAGGAAAAACCGCGCGGATCGTCTTGCTAACTCAGGATTGGTCGGCAAAGGTTGTGGCGCCACATCCCAGTCAACCAATAAGAGCGAGACACTTCAGACACGGAGAGTCGAGAGGTTTGTGGTACGTGCTACGCAGCAGTCAGAGCGTGTGGAAAGTTTCCACTGCTCTGTAGTTGTCGCGACGAGCCATGTCACAGGCGCATGACGGATGATGCTTGTGGTGCTTGGGACGTTGCGAAGTAGGGCTAAGGGACGTTCGGCTTCTTAAGGGTTGGTAAGGAGTTCGCAATTTTTCCACATTGTCTATGCATCGCGTTTACAGCGTCGTGCGCCATGCTGCTGCTTCTGAGCGCATTGGTGCCCGGAAGGGAAGCCTCTCGCGCCTGCAACGCCTGCGGACCGGAGTGCGTTACTGCGTGCGGAACGGCCATGTTCCGGGCCTGCTGCTTCAACTACAACCGCAAGCGGAGCGCTCCCTCGGCGGGAGCCGGGGCCTCCGGCTCCGAGCTCCGAGACATGGCGGCCTCTGGCGGCGGGTCAAGCAACCTCGACTCGGCCGACAGCGCCACCTTTGAAGGGCGCGGGGAAGGAGATGGCGCGGCAGCCGGCAACGGTATTCGCCAGGACGCGTGGGCACTCTTCTGGATGCTGCCCGCGCGGCAGCGACAGGCGGCCCTCTTCTAGAGTAATCCCGGAGTGAATAAACGGGATTTATATGGAACGTATCTCATTTATTTGTTGTTATTGACCTTATTGGAAGCTGTTCAATGTGTCATTAAAACGATTGTAGAGGGAGGGGGAGATGGCGAAATGACAAACACTGAAATGAGTGTAGGTTACCATGCAGGCGGACAGGGCGACGAGACCGAAAACATCATTTATTAAATACCAATTACTACTCCAAATTCAGTATTGCCAGAGCTGATCCGGCGAAGTCAGCCAGTTTCCACCGACGTACGACAGCTTTGGTCTGGAAGGTATGATAGAGTTCGTATGGATGGTCCGAACATATGGGCCGTTCCGCAAGCTATAACCTTAATCAGTTAAGTTGTGTAGAACACTAGTATGTGGTGCTCAGGAGCGTTTACTCGCTTATAAAATGCGAGAACTAGAAAATGCATTGACTTCATTCAACGAGGGGTATTGGCGCTTTTTAGGCAAGGGATACAACATATTATAGTAATACCATTATACCAGACATTTCATTTATTATGTACTGAATTAGGCGATACTATAATTCATTTCTGAATAGGATTAGATTTTAGAATAAAAATATAATATTTCATATATAAGTACTACATAACTCGATTCCTTCGATACATCATAACTAATGATGGCTACCTGCGACCATGGCGTGAAGAAGCGCATGTAAATATGCTCTGAAACATTCTACAATATTGCACAACGGCGAAAGCAAAAAAGAGTAGGGAAATGAGGGGCCTGTTATTATATACACATCAAAGAAGCCAAGAGACACTGAAACGGAAAGAAAGTAGAGGGGAATGGTTCTTGTGGTGTTGATCGAAGAGAAATTAGCACTACAATCATTGCTAACCTGAAATATATTTGATTATGAAGGAAAAAATATCCCCATATGCTGCTGGTGGCATCCGAGCTCACGGCTTGTACTTCTACTCGCTAATCAATTGTCTTTTAGCTTATATATGATTAGAAAGCTAGGTTCTCATTTATTAGCAACACAAGAAAATTCACTTATGATTTCTTTGGTTTAAGTGACTATTGACCTCCTTGCTAAGCATAATCCTAAGCATGTGGAATAACAGGGTATCCATGAGATAGGGTGTCAGAAGGGCGCCATTTTTCTGCGTTTTTCATTCTATACTTGATAACAAGCTTTCAGATGGTTGGACTGGAAAGAGGTACGAACAGAGCTAAAAGAGAACGTTTTAAAAAGTTTCAATTTGCTTATGACCTTCCTTTAATAAATAACCAAGGCTATAGGCGGCAGCGTGTGCTTGGTGACTCAAGGAGAAAGAGACTGCAATGCAGGACTTAAAGGTTAACGTAAAGAAGCAAAAGTACTGCTTAACCTACACGGCTGTGAGCAAAAAATTCTGACGGCTAATGAGTATATCTAGACTCACTAGTTACAGTAAATCTGAATCATAAAAAGAAAAGACGCTACAAGAAAAATAAAATATTGCATTAAATTCGGCCAGCATTCTCGTGCTGTTATAGCAACCTACCAATATCCCATAAAAATATCAACTACTGGGGACAAATGTTTCCGGGACACGAGTTCTAGGAAAAACGCTCATTGCAGCTCCACCTCGACACCCAGTCGATCGCCTTATACTCTGAATAAAGGAAGGAGCATTTAGGCCTTTGATGCCTTACAAAATCAGGCGACTGAGTAGCGAGATGGAGCTGCAATGAACGTTTTTCCTGGAACTCGCGTCCCGGATACTTTTGTCCCCAGTAGTACGTAAGTTTCATACGCCCACTACTCAGCTATGGAGCCGAATCTTAGATGCCGGAGAAAGAGTGATAACCAAATTAAGCCCAACGTAGCCTGCTTTGTAAAAGAGAATGATAGGAGCAATCTCGACAGAAAGCGGGCAGCTTGGAAAGTATATTTCGTTACTTATTATTTATTTGTTCATTGTACTGCTACTAACTCCACAAAATAGGAGTCATTAAAGAGTTGGAATACATGAACTTACAAACGAAGAGATGGAACAAGACAAAAACCATAGCAAGGACATACACAAACAAAATAAAAACAACCAAGAAAATTAATAAAAATAAGCCGCCAAACTTTAGTTAGGATAAAAAATCGGGCTTGGGCGTGACATGCAATGCGAAGAAATGGTAACGGATAGTACTGTATGGTGCCATAATCGATTCCAAAGCAGCGAAAACGTCTTCGGTAGTAGTAGTTATGCGCCCGGGGAAATTTACCGCGGCCCCTGAGCTTCTGCGAATGCAGAGCTAGCTATGAAGAAAAAAAAATTTAAGAAATGAAAAAAAAAAAGCTAGACATTTGCTACGTGTTTTTTTTTTATTTTCATTGTGGGCTTTCTTTAATGCCTTACTTTTCTCCAGGTGCAGCTAATGTCTTCAAAGATGAAATTTTATATTTTTTATAGCGTCTCACGTCGCAGCAACTGCGCTCCTCGTGAGCTTTACTGTTTTTAGCAGTCACCGGTTAACGATTAGATTCACACTGATGCTCGAAAGTAAGCGCAATATGCTTTAGCTTGACAGCTGTATGCAAAAATTTCTTGTCTGAGTGAACCGATTTTTTGCCTCTCCATGCGAAATTTATATTGTAGTATACACATCTCGAAACGTAAATGAATTTCAAGCTTTGGAAAACGTTATCCCCGGGGCGCAAATGTGTCTCTCTCAATTCCGATTAATTCGTCCTCAGAGAGTATCTTTCTTTAATTCCTCAGCCATAAAAATTATCACCTTCATGGTTTAATTTTGGAAACACACTTTGCATGCAGAGAAACTTCCGAAACCATTTTCAAAGGATTAACTGTTCTCCCTGAGTTCCCGATTGATTCGCCCCAAAAGCTCAATATTCCTGTGTTCTTCAGCTTTTAATGAAACTCACCCACATGACTGAATTTTAAAAAGTCAACCTCCATGGAGGAACTCCCAGAAGTATTACTCTTGAGAATCCAACCATAAATTTTTTGCCGCGCTATGCTTTTGTTTATTCCTCCTGAAGGATAAGTAAAGAAATACATTCCAGAAGTACGAGCTTTCACGAATTATTATGTGTCTAGAAATATCTCGACAGAAGTTTAACGTTAAAACATTTCTAGGAAAAGCAGATTTTTGCTTTAATTGTTAGAAAAGTTCAAGCTTTAACCTTCTCCGGACTTCCTGACTTGGAAAAGTACAAAACCCGAAAAGGAAAAGACGCACGTGTATGCTCCACATGTCACAAGGCTGTGATACATTATGGTCAGACTTTCGTTCATCTGTGTTTATTTTATTGCCACGTCGCAGAGTGGTCGCCGTTCGACGAGCCGCGAAACATATCCGAGCAAAGCAGTCCACAGATGTTCCAGCATCCACGGCTGGCACAGTTCGAGCCATCTATCGAAGCACATCCGCGCATTGCATTTTAATGCAAGTGGGCCACGCGCGGTAGCCGCATTAACCCACTTCCGCTGTTTTACTAACCCAGTTCGGGTAGCGTATATTTGCTGTGGGCTTTATGTAATGGAAATTACGACTACATGGCAAAGCAGCCGTACAGAGCCCACAATGGTAATCTGATCATCGTTATCTCGCCTTCCTTTGTCAACATGTGTCCTAGCTATGTCTAAAAACAGCCTCCGGTGAAGTATGCTCTTTTGGGTACAGTAAATTATATGCAATATTTGCAATGTGCACGTTACCAGCTAACCCGCCAAAGTAGGCTTCCCTTGATGGTTTCGCACTTACAAAGAGTGTTCAAACTGGTACAAGGGTTTGCAGAACCGCATGTTCTGTAAGCCGCATATGTAAAATTATATATTCGCTTCAAAAAATCGAATCGCCTATTATACTTATTATATATTATTATTCTTATACTCAGTCACCTTGAGAGCCTCTATGTCGCTGGTGAAAGATCGCTTATCAAAAATATTCACTTCAGCGCGGCCATATTGCTCTTGAGAAAATTATGGACATTATTATTGGCGTGGTCCCATCGCTCTGCGAATTTACCACTCCGCCGCAGCGTTTGAAGGATTTGATTCCCCGCCATCTGCTGAGTTCAGGTTTCCTCCGACTAAGAGCCCGTCGTTAAAATGCGTTGAATTGAGCTACACAAAATATCCTATCTTCAGCGGTGTCGGAAGGGAACAGCAGTTTACAATTGGTAACAAAGCGCTGGAAGTGGCGAGGGAATGCATCTACTTAGGCCACGTAGTGACCGCAGACTCGGATTACGAGAGCGAAACAAAAATAATAACAATAGGGTGTAGCACATTTGGTAGGTAGTCTCAGATCGTCAGTGCCAGTTTACCAGTATCCCTCAAGACAAAAGTATGAGAACTACCAATACTCGCCTCACCTATGGGGCAGAAAGGTCGAGGATATCTAAAAGGTCTCAACTGAAATGGACGGCAACGCAGCGAGCTGTGGAAAGAAAAATGGTAGGTGCAACTTTAAGAAGCAGGAAGAGGGCACAGTCACTTAGGGAACAAACTCGGGATAACGACGTCCTAGTCGAAAGTAAAGTGGATGGGTTAGGTTTTTAAATGTCCCAAAGAGACTAAGGCAATGAGGGACGCCGTAGTGAAGGGCTCCGGAAATTTCGACCACCTGGGGTTCTTTAACGTGCTCTGGCACAGCACACGGGCTTCTAAAATTTCGAATACATCGAAATGCGACCGCCGCGGCCGTGTTCGAACCCGCGTCTTTTGAGTCAGCAGCCGAGCGCCATAACCACTGAGCCACCGCGGTGGCTAGTAGGAGTAGCAGAAAACATTTATTCCAAAAAGGTAGGATAGAGAGGCGAAAGTACAGATTTTGGGTGGAGTCCTTATTTCAGGACCCCAATGTCCACCGCAGTTGCTCTTGCTTGGGATATCAGCTTTCGCTGCGTCGCCAAGTCAGAGCTGAGCAGGGCAGACTCCCACTGTTCCTCGGAGTGATGTTTGTCTAGTTCGGGGGGCTTGGGACTGGAGCAGCCCCATGTTACATGATATGTTGTTGGAATTCCGCTACACCAGGGGCAGATGCTGTCATATCTGTCGGGGAAGATGATGTGATACTTGAGTAGGTTAGGAAAGGTGTTCGTCTGTAGTTGTCGCCATTCCCTCGCCTCTGCCGCCGTTAGCTTACGGTGTGGTGGGGGATAGACGTCTTTGTGTTCGGAGGAGGAGGCGCTCGCCGTACGTAGGGGGGAGAGGAGTGAGGTCGGGGAGGTGGCTAAATCAAGTGGAGGAAATGGCCTTTGGCAGGACGCGTAATGCGAATGCAAGATAACCATAGTTTTTAAGGTTAACGGACTACTTTAGGGGTGCGGGGAGTCTACTGTATTTAGACTCATCTAAATTCTGTATTCCAAGAGGAAGCAAGTGTAGCAGGGGGTGGCAGAAAGTCAGGGGGGCAGGAAGTTTGAGGGAATAGAGCTGCCGTAGCTGGCACAGGACAGGGTTCATTGAAGAGATACGACAGAGTCATTTGTTCTGCAGTGGCCAAAGTCAGAATCATGATGAAGATGATGGCAGTGGCCTGTGAGATCAAACCTATCGAAATATAGACCTTTTCAAAAAGAGGTGCATGGGCGCCGCCATATTGGGCATTGGGCTGTGCTCATAGTACAGGAAATTGTTCAGTATTAAGCTCCCCAACGTTCTCCGCACAGCCAAGAAAACTAGTTTTCCTGAGGGTCGTGAAAAGATCTATAGGTCCCTGGTGCAGACAAGATGTCCGTAGGCATATATGCTCTGTAATGCAAGTGTTCCTAGGCAAAGGCAACCATTACTCTATCGAGCCCATTGCCAAGGTGCAGCGAACCATGCGACTCGCTAGTTTGATGTTACAGGCATCGATGAGGTATTGTGGTGTCGCTTGCGAGCTCACATGAATAAATTACTGGAGCCGTTTCAGAGAGATACACGTCCGTCCGCTTCTGACCACGGGCAAATTTTATAACAGGTTAGACATGGATCGCATTTTTGCAAATGGCGCATTATAACTGCCGAGAAAGTGAACGCAGAAATGTTTCATGCGCATTCGTGAGCAGGTAATAGTTTCATCCCGCTGTTGAGAAGTCACAGTGTTTTGGCTTCTACAGACGGTACGATGGCGCTGTTAACTTTGAAAAATCTCCCACGTGTAGCTTTTCTTTTCAAGCGCACCCGGTAGTATAAATACAAAACGAGGCAATCCAAATTTACAACCCTTGTAAGGGCGACTTTAGAACATTTCGAGTTGATGAATGCATTACATTTCTTGAAGGTCACTCTTCTTCTTGCTACAAGTTGGTTTCTTCCCAAAATCTTGGCCGAATAAAACAGGGAAGAAAACTGCTGCTGGACAGAGGAGATATAAGTAGCACTTTGTGTGGCGTAGCGGTGACGTCACACATACAGAAGATTATCGAGATCAAACATTTTCTATAACAGCCGAGGAGAACCTCGGTAATTTTTCCGCTCCGCAAGCGTGGAATGGCTTTCAGAGAGCGGGAAATGCTTGTCACGTAACAAATGCAGCGTCCTCCGTAAAATTGAGCACAACTGGAATCACGAAATCGACATTTTCGAAATAAATTCTTCGGAGCAACAAAACAGTGCAGATATGCGTAATTTTACTCATGTGATCTAGACAGGGTACATAGAGTAAAGCTTTGCTAGCACGCGCGAATCTCTAGAAATCCCTGGAGGGAAGAAATACTGCCATTCCAATAAATCGATTTTATTTATTCTAATCGTTTTTCGGGTGGGGTGTGTCAAACAGAGCCTAAGTAATGCTGATGTTTCAAACGCACGCGTCCTTTGTTTTACATCTTATAATGGATGAAATAATTGATTTTTTGATACCCCCTCATTATTTTTAAATGCACAGGGTTGGCGTCCACAATTTTTGAGAAGCACGTAGTAGCAGGATCGCGGCCAAAAAGAGCGAGACCGAGGAGCGGGGGTTGGGGTAGGCACGGTAGTGCCAAAATGCCCTGCGGTAATGTATTGAAATAGAGCATGATTAGAATACATAATACAAGCGATAAGCAAAAAAAGAAAATAGGATTATAAATGATTCGAGCCTTCATTGCATGGTCGTGATGAATGAGTGGCACAGCTTATTATCATTCATCATGACCGTGCAATCTTTGCATTTTGACTCAAGCCTGTAATTAGGTTTATGGGGGTTTAACGTCCCAAAGCGACTCAGGCTATGAGGGACGCCACAGGGAAGGGCTCCGGAAATTTCGAACACCTGGGTTCTTTTACGTGCACTGACATCGCACAGCACACGGGGCTCTAGAATTTCGCCTTCATCGAAATTCGACCGCCGCGGCCGGGATTGAACCCGCGTCTTTCTGGCCGGAAGCCCAGCGCCATAACCGCTCAGCCACCGCGGTGGCTCAAGCCATCAACGTCGTTAAATTTTCGTATTTTGCATTGTATTTTGGAATATCCTATCTGTACTGTATTTCTTTTAACGTATAAATTTCAAACTATGAAATCTGCGGTCTAGCGTCCTGAAGGGACACAATGAGTTCTGAGTGAGGATGCAGCGGAGGGCTCCGGATTAATTAGGACCACGTGGGTTTCTTTAAACGGCGACTCAGGAGGAGTTTCGAACATTTTGAGTTAACAGCCCCATTGAACCTCTAGGGCCTCTCTGTTTTATTTCCAATGAACAATGTTTGATGTAACAGGGAAAACGATTATTAAATAACAAAAATCAAGAATTTGAAACCGTAATACCGTTTCAACTCATGTATGACGTGAAGACATGCCAAATATGACGCCACGGTTACTGTCAAACGAAACCGCTCGTGTGCTTGTTGATTGCCTAAACTGGTGACTGTAATCGACAGCTTCGATCAACATTTGCCCCAACTGACCAAAAATATGGCCTTTTTTTTTTTCAGCAAACCCGAAGCTAGTATCAAAGTGTGTCACACATACAAGGTTGCCCGCAGAAATCATCCCGGCCTAGGCCACAAAACAGGAAAATTTAAAATTAATTTTCTCCGAAAGAAAACAGCGCCCGGTTTCGAAATTCCGCACAAATAATTAGAAGGCTCGAGAGAACATATTTGCAAGTTTCGGTAAAATCCATGGTGGTTAGAAAAAAACGAAGGAGTGTCCTTTTAACCTGCTCTGACTTCGCACAGCATACATGTGCTCGTTTCCAACCGCGCTGATGGGATCAAACCGGCGACCTTTAGATCAGCAGCCGAATTCCAAAGCCATTATTCCACCAGTACGAACACAACATCCACACTTGCGCAAGGCTGCTAGCAGCGAGGGTGCCAAAAAGATAAATCGATCATTCCAGGTCACCGAGACCGCTTTTAAATGGCGACGAAATGCGAAGATTTCCGCGTGTTCTGATTTGGAGGGACGCGCCATGAACTACACTAGGCGGTGAAAGTTTATTCCCACAAATTTACCTACATCGACGTTCCTGAAAGCCTAAGCGTAACATCGACGCGGGAACCCCGTTTTTATTACGCCGTCCACACCCTCACATATTGCGGACTCCAATGGGCGCAGCTATCAAAACCGCTTCTCTGGCTCTCATTAGGCGAATAAGCAAGGTCGCACTGGGGAATGAGCGCTCCGCTTCACATCGACAGCACGACGCGAGAGTGAAAGCGAGCATTTAAAGCGGAAGTTTCTGGCTCGCACGTATGACTTTGGCCGCGCTCTTAAGCGCCGAAACATGACCGCCAGTGGCGAAGTGCCTAGCACATCAATTAAGCCGCAGCAATTTTTGCGAGTCAAGGCCTCCTGTTCATACGTAGCGCTGGTGTTCCTAAGAACGGTAGGAACTTGCCATTTCACACCCATACGCGTAATGATATTCAGTGAGGTCGCAAGTGGCGCGAACCGATAGGACGCATAGAACGCTTCGCTTGTTTGGGCAGTCGTAGCGGTCAGTGTGAATTTTTAGAGGTTAATACCGCGATCTAGAGACGTCGTTCATGGAAGCACACAGCAAGAGGTGAGTCCAACGTAATATACATAGTGTGTCACCTACAACTTTAAACAATTGAAAAAAATAATTTTTCAGTTAGAATACCGCGTTTTTCGGCATAGCATTGTCACAGGTGTAACACAAGTGTGAAGCGCTGGGGCACTATGCGGGATGGCCCGAGATTTGCGAAAGTCGGGATCTACCCGAGCTCTGGCGACACTCTCACATAAATGATTTAATATCAAGAAATAAAATTCATGCCTGTACGCGCCTCGAGTTCCATTGGGTTGTCTTGAGTAATAAGGGGGTAATTACTCATTGGCGTCCACTCAAGCGCAGCCATACGGCAACAAAAGGAAAGCTATACAGCTTTCTCAGAACACCTTAGTTAAAGAATAATTCGTCCTTGTGCAGGGTTCGAATCCGTTACCACCGCTTCACTGGAGCAGTCGCTCTACCAACTCAGCTAACCAGGACGGGAAGCTTATGGTACGGCGCGAGCGAATTGGGGCATTCCCCTAACCTTGGGTGATTCCCCTAAACATTTGACCAGCACAGTTGTCTTGAGTCACTGTGGGTTTTTCACTACTTGGGTGTCACCTTATGTGCTTCCCCAGCGACAGACAAAGTGCGAATCACGTTATCGCACTGCTGGTGCCTTATCTATAATTTGTTTATCGTTCCACGCAGTGCATTACTTGTGCATATAAGTAATATAAACAACGTTTTGGGTTCATTTTTATTACGCATTTTTGGCACTTCATGACGATTTTATACTATGCAAGATCCGCCCTGAATACGCTTCAGAATATTTTTTAATTCATTACATTTTCCCTCGAACCGCATTGCCTTTAAAGGGGATGCGAAACACCGCTTGAACGGAGGCCGATTACACTTCAAATGGATTCCTTATGCCACACAGATGCTGACTCAGAAAGAAATACGAGAATCGATGCATAGGAACGGGAATTATTCAATGAAGAAATTTCAAAATACAAGCAAACAAAATGCTGCCCTCAACTCGATTTCCGCGCAGCTTTCCACCCCCATTTCACTCTCCCAATGACGACACCTAGGGCGACCAATCAAAACAGCCTATCTTAGCCCTATCTTAGCACTTGGCGGAAGTTTTCACACCATGGTTGCCTGTTCTCTGTGACTCGTTCATGCCAAGGCTGGCAGCGCCGTTTGAATGGTTACAACAACCATGGTTACAACAACCCAGCTGACCCAGCGATGCTTCACCGTCACGTCGATGGCGCAGAAGGGAACACTGATCACTGACGTTCCGTCACTTATGGATCCCAACTCGAGCGCGAGATACTGCGACGGTGTGACAGCCTGCGCAAGATATCAGACACATTTAACATAGCGCGTTCCGCTACTGCTTACCGCCAACCATCGCCCGTCGCTCCTAGCGCGCTGGTTGGCCACGGCCAGCAAGGAGCGCGCGCTGTTGACGGGAACGTGGCGCCATCTGGCGCCACCACCCGGTGATTCTCCACAAACTGACGGTGCGCACTGCCTGCTAAATGCAAAACGAACGCATCCTTCCTTGGGACCGAAACGAACGCTTATAGAGTGCAATGGCTCGATCGGATCGATTCCGCAAAGCCGCTCTCAGATACATAGAGAGCCATAAGTGCTTAGTGCTAGGTCGTAGGATGCTTACAGAGAGGCGCAAAGTCCTTCGATGCAAAAAGTAGCCACTGCCTCTGGTGGCGTGTTTTTTTTTGTTTTTATTTACAGTGCTTTTATCTAGGGCAAACAAGCTGGTTTTGTTAATGTAATATATACACAAAAGCTCGACAAACGTATCTCTAGTCATTTACCCAATTTGCAGTATATTTACTCTTTGTCCAATAATCAAGCTCGCACAAAGTGATGTCGTATCCGCTGCTAAAAGCCGCCACTTTATGGTGACACCGTCAGCGCAACGAATTTGTTTTTGCGAGCTAATTAAAATATTAAAAACCACAGTATACGCGGTACGACCGATGCTAATAGCATCACTATTACTCATTCTATGCTACCAACAGGCAAAACAATGCACTGAAAATGTGTTTCGTGGCCCCTTCAAGGTCGCGTCATCAGCATGTGGTGACTTTGACCAGCGCAAAAATTCCACAATGGGCGGAGCTTCTTACTGCCATGTGACCCGGCGCACAGCACACGGTATTTGAATGGATGGGTGGTTCTGCACGTTAGCTTCGCGCACTCATGTGTGAACATAGGAGACGCAGCGTCTAGGCTTGGTGCGGGGGAGCGGCAATACGTTGTTTGTTCCTAGGCACTCCGTTGCAGCTTCTTTCGCCTTATCAATGGCTACAGTGAAGTTTGGTATTTTATGTACAACAACCACTTTCGCGCAATGTATCGGTGCTAAATAAATGCATCAATTGAAATTCCACGATACAGCACCGTGAAGTAGGCATGGAAATAATAATCTCACTATTACAATTTCAAATGACACAATATGCCCGTTAGCCTGTGATGATTCCGCTTAGTATTTTTCGCTGCTGCTTTGCGCTTCTGGTGAAAGATAGGGAGCTTAGATCTCTCGCTGGGGAATAGTTTTTAGACTATGTCAACAGACATACGTTTACTTAAGATTAATTACTGCCTTACCAAATCATATTTTGTTAATGTAGTCATGTACAAGCGCAAAAAAACAGGGACAAAGAAGGACTCGACAACACGCTTGTAGATGATTGCAATGCACCAACTCGGCCAAAGGTCTGTGCTTTTGTTAATGCAGGATTGGGGATTTTGAACAACTTCAGCTGTAACACTGGCCTATGTTTAAACATAACGCAAAACAGCGAGACGTAGGATGACAAGACATTTGAGCAATTCGTCTGAAATGAAATGATCTCAAACTCGGGTCCTAGCTGTTTTCCAGATGCGTACCCTCGTGCACCTTTGCCATTGGCCACAAATTTATTTCGCAAAAAAAAAACTGAGCATGAGCACAGTAATTAAACACAAAATAAATAACTTGTAGAGCAAAACAAGCCAAGTTTCCCTAAATCAACCAGTTTTTAAATTGTGCTTATACTCGCCTTTAAATTGCTTTTGCTTGGTAAAGATCAACTACCCCAAACATTAAATGGCGGTGAATGGCGCACGCTTTTCAAGTTCAAAGTCTTTGATCATTCAATAAGTGGTGTCGTTTTGATTCCATGTCAATGCAACACTCAAACATTTAGGTCAGTGAATATACGTGGTTGCTCCTGTTCTCGTAGTTCTGCTGGCTCATGCAAGATAATCTCGTTGATTTCTCAATCACGCCTGGGTTAGACTTTGTACGAACCTCTATTCCAATGCGCTGTGGCGTCGACACATTCCACAACATCACTAATGTTGGCGAGAAGAACGCAAAGTTCTTTAATATAAGCACAGTCGACCGCAGTCCGTGCAACGGCGAGTCATGACCTTTGCACAGCACGTCGGAGACGTCCCTTGTACAACAGCTCTCAATGACTTGATGACGTCTAATGTGCCGGCCTGTGCCGACACTTCCCTGCAAACTCCTGGCCCTGTAGAATCGGAAGGCACAGATGGTTTGCTCTTCGACTGTGAGCCATTGAGGCTCTCCACGCCGTCTCCGAAGACATGGGTCGTCACCTAGCTCGTCTCGCCGCCAGCGCATCCAAGTTTTCGACAGGTAAAAATGACACCGGAACTCTTCGTTGTCATCGAACGGCCCCAGTCAGCCGTAATGACATTTGCTGCTACTTCCAAGCGATGGCCCAAGCTGCTGCCGCAGCCATGCTGATCCCGAGTAGGATTCCGCAGTTTTACCATTCACGAGTTTGGACCGAGTTCGTCTGTCGATCAAAACCATGTTTCAAACGCCAGTCATGGCGTGTAATTCTTATGCGTGTACGCGTTATGGTTGGGCCACACACAACGTGCTTGCCGACTTCAGCAAAGCAGTGCATAGAGACATCGACAATCTTGACCGTTGAAATATAACACACCCGCCGCAGTGGCTGAGTGGTTGGGCGCTCGGCTGCTGGCCCGAAAGACGCGGGTTCGATCCCGGCAGCGGCGGTCGGATTTCGATGGAGGCGAAATTCTAGAGTCCCGTGTGCTGTCCGATGTCAGTGCACGTTAAAGAACCTCAGGTGGTCGAAATTTCCGGAGCCCTTCACTACGGCGTCTGTCATAGACTGAGTCGCTTTGAGACGTTAAACCCCCGTAAACAAAGAAGGAAAGAAAGAAGGAAAGAAAGAAAGAAGGAAAGAGGGAAAGAAGGAAAGAAAGAACGAAGGAAAGAAAAAGATACAAACCCTCTAGTGCCTAGAATATACTATATGCTAGGCACTATAGTACCAGGATCCGAACCCGACCACGGCGGCAGCGTTTAGATGGAGGCGAAACGCTAAAGCGCCCGTGTACTATGTGCTCTCAGTGCGCGTTAAAGATCCCCAGGTGGTCGAAATTATTCCGGAGTCCTCCACTACGGCACCTCTTTTTTTCCTTTTTTCTGTCCTTTATACCCGCCGCGGTGGCTCAGTGGTTAGGGCGCTCGACTACTGATCCGGAGTTCCCGGGTTCGAACCCGACCGCGACGGCTGCGTTTTTATGGAGGAAAAACGCTAAGGCGCCCGTGTGCTGTGCGATGTCAGTGCACGTTAAAGATCCCCAGGTGGTCGAAATTATTCCGGAGCCCTCCACTACGGGACCTCATTCTTGCTTTCTTCTTTCACTCCCTCCTTTATCCCTTTCCTTACGGCGCGGTTCAGGTGTCCAATGATATATGAGACAGATACTGCGCCATTTCCTTTCCCCCCAGAAAAACCAATTAATATTATTATTATTCTGTTCTTTATCCCTTCCCATATCGGCGCCGTTCAAGTGTCCGCCGATATTTGAGACAGATACTACGCCATTTCCTTTCCCCAAAAACCAATTTTCATTTTTTCAATGTAACAGCTACAACGAACGGCACAGCTAAAGAATCTGAGCATCCTTGTCGAAAGCCCATAACGCGACGTGTAGACGGTCGTTTATTTATTTCGGACTGTCGTTGGTTTATTTCGACTGCGCTGGCTTAAAAACATTATAACCGGCATTGTGCCCACGTAGCCCACATAAAAAGCTGATTGCGGGACACTGGCTACAGATGGCGACGATGACGAAGTGGTGTGATGGAGCATGCGCCATTCTCCAACAACGTATCACAGAGCTCTGTCGGTTAGTTGGCATCGTCGTGCTGGTTCTTAATATAACTAGAGGGAAAGCTGGCGGCGGTGTACTTCATACACCATGGACAGGCGGAGGAATGCCGAGAAGGCAAAGTTTCTTACTTGGCTTGACTGTTATCGGGCATAAAACGTAGATTCGATTCTAAAGACACGACTCTTCTTGAGGCAAATCTCAAAGGAATGCTGTGAAAGTTTCCACTCCGTCCGAACATCATAACCGCCACTTGCGTTAAACGTACGTAAGAAGTGAAAAAATCAGTGTTGAAATAATTTAATAATGGCACAGAGTAGAGCATGGCGGCGCCACTACCAATTTCGATGCACAATTCACGTTTTCGGCCGAGCACTAGCCAAGCCAATCCCGAAAATTCGCCTTCCCGGCATTCCCGCGGTGTACTAAGTGATATTTAAGAAACTCGTATAGATGGTGGCGCCAGCATTCACCCAGGGTTGGCAAAGGGCTTTCGTTGAGTAAATAGATAGCTCATTATTCACGATATTACGGTTTGCAGTATTCCGTTGATCACATAACACAACATAACATAAAATAACATAACATAACATAAGGCGCTTTGCAAAGCGCAGTCTGGCGTTATTTGAAACATGCCGCGAGGCACGCGTAGGGTGCGCACATCATGTGGGCTTATTTCTATATATTACTCTATTCTGCTTCAGCGAGTTCCGCGCTGTCTTCGTTCTCTGGAAAACTGCGTGAACGCCCCGCTCGACGCAAGTAGTTCAAACCTTAGGCTTCCGCGTTAAGGTGCTGATGTCGCACCCGATCAACGCTGACGCAGAAAGCAACCCCACTGAGCGAGCTATTAGTATTTTCAGCAATAACGCTAGGGCTGGTGTTCACGCTTTCCGGCACACTTAATTAATCCTTCATCGAGGCAAACTAGCACATAATCAGAAAGAACGCACGCGAACATCAGGCGAAAGCAACGCGTCGGCAATTGAGTGAACGAATTAATTAAGGCCTTATTTGCTTCAATATTGAAAAAAACGAAAACGATAAAAGCATTCCGGCACAATGAATAGCGTGACTCGAAGATGAATCGAGCCTCTTTTTGGAACAGAGCCGTCAGCTTGTCGCATTTAACGCATCGATTCACGGATGGAATGATGACGCTCACAAAGTTCGAAATCGCGCCATAGCAGGGAGACGTGTTTGGGACATACGAATCAAACCTAAAAACGCAGACAAAAAAACAAAACAAAGAACGAGTACAGCGTAATAATCAGGCGAACTGACGTCCAGATCAGAGAACAGTGTGAGCGATGGAGACTGGCTTCGGAGCTGCATGGTTATTGATTTCTCTGCTCTGTTCTGCTACCTCTGTCTTCCGGCTCAGCGCGTTGCTTCTATATCGTTGGCTGAGCCTCGGCTGGAATATTAAAAATCGTTAGTGCAGCGCGCGTAAGAAAATTCTAGCCAGACTAGGAAAAGCAAGAGGATGAAAGAAAAAACTAAAAAGTCAGGATTGGAAGAAAAAACCTTCGATCGCTTCTTCATCTTTTACCTGGCGTTCCATGATTCACAGTTAATGCGACCTTTCAGATTTAAACGCGGGCCTCTTTTCTTTTTACAGCCTCCGCTTCTAAATAAATGAGACGAATTTAACATCTTTCGGAGCCACTTACAATAAGCGATTTTGCTTACTAGTGCGGCTTGAGGGAGCATCGTATCGATCAAGGCGATCAACAGCTAATAATACAAAAGAATCGAGCCAAACGGATAGGATCGATAATTGCGTAACACATTACCTTTCGTGCTCTTTCCATCCGTCGCATTGTGCACTTCGTGCCAGCGCTTCTCGGAAGATAATGATTTCAGCTGATTCCGATAGATTTTTCGCAACGGTATGTAATCACTCCGCGGCGTTGTTAACTGCAGCTGCTGCTTACTGCAATAGGGAAAACAAACGGTCAAAAAAACAACAATAGCTACCAACAACGAGGTGTACGTTTTACATGCAAACTCTTGAGTTAGCAAAAAGAGAAAAAGCCAGGCTGTAAGAGATATATACCACACAGAGACGATGTATTGAAACCATGCAAAAGAAAAGTTTACTCGAAACGAAAGAATGTCGCTAAAGAAGGATAATTGAATAATTACAAACACGAAGTCCATGTTTTTGGTAATGGCAGCGAGCACTTACGAATTTCGGTGCTTTTGCACGTTAAAGAACCCTAGGAGGTCGAAATTTCCGGAGCCCTTCACTACCGCATCCCTCATAACCTGAGTCACTTTGGGACGTTAAACCTTCATAAATTAAACTAAACTAACTGTAGCAACCTGCGAATGCATTTAGGCACTCGCGGAAAGTCTTTAGGGAATAATGTCTCCCGTTTGCACGTAATGAATTTAAGCTGTTTGAGTGCGCTATTTTCATTGATTCCAAAAGACAACTACGCGAAATAGGGTGAAACATTACAGCGTGACATATGATACAGGCGCGCACAAAAAAAAAGAATCTGTTCAAAAGCGTGTGCGAATGTGGCATTCTACAAGGCCACTTTCGATCAGCGCAAGACGGTATGGCGTCTACACTCTAAAGACGTATACGTCTATAATGTAGTAAAAAAGGGAGTAAACTGTCCTCCAGCGAACTCCCTTTTAGTAAAAGGGAGTGCTTTAGAGGACAGCTTACTCCCTTTTTTACTCCTCTCTATTTATAGTGTATGCATTGACAGCTGTGCCACCGTCAGCACAGAGAGAAAGAAAAGGGGAGAAAGCGAAGGAAAGGAAAATAATATTTCGTTCTACTTGACCTGCTTCTAGTTTGCTAAACGAATAAAGTGAAGAAATGTAGAAGCCCAAGAGGGCGTACAATGCGCACCAGTGCGATAGCACTTCGTTACTGAAGAACTTGTGAAGAGCAATTTAACGTCCGTACAGAGCTGCTACATTATAAATTTGTCCACTCTTCCCCTTCGCACTATCTCTTTCAGTTTATAAACATGTTTCCACAGCATCAACACAGAAGTGCGTGGGAAACAAAGGCTATAAAGGACGAACCCTTGACTCGAGACGCTTCACATCAAGCGTGTCATTCGCCTTCTCAATCCAAACAAAAGGTGACACGTACTTAACAACTCACTCATTGACAGAGTAATCTAAAAAGATACTTTGTGTGAACGAAAACTTGACGCGTTCGCTCCTCGCGACTACGAGTATTTCCTGCGTGGATATTTTTCGCACTGATTTTAATGCCTTTTTAGCTGGAGTACTTCTCCGCTGTCAGCAGTGCCTGCCCTTTCAATAGCAACTGCGTGTGTAAGCTCATGTGGTAAAATAATTTGCCAGGTATTAGGGCGAAAGCCTTTAATGGCTCATACACGCGGTGACAGTCTGTCCGGTCACGTGACCTCGCGGTGTCCGTCCGGTACATCCTAGGTCACGTGACCTTATCAGGTGATCATAACCTGGCCTGTGAACTTGGGAGTTTAACACGTGCCGGAAGTCTTAACTCGCGAACTAAAGAGGTTAGGAGAAAAGCCGCCGAAGAATGGTTTCTTCAGATAGAGGCGGACCGCACCCAACCTGCCACCCGGCGAGGGAGCCAGTTACCGTCACAGTCTTTTCCAACCTTTGTCACAGGAATACCAACCTCGAGTGCATCGCATGTGGGAATGCAAAGAAATCCGACCCACCTGTTACCTCCCACGCGTATGCCGAGCTATCTTAATCACTACGACACAGCTCTGGTGCTCGTACAGGGTTTAGTTAAGATTTATATACAGTAATTATATGGAATGATAATGAATTCTAGCGCGGCAAATTCAAATTCAAATCAGTGCAATGAGCCGCAAACGCCTTTCGCCTTCCCGCACTTAAGAGATATCTAAGTGCCTCCAAAGAATTTTTTGAACTAATTTCACCACAACCCGTTGAGATCAATTAGGTAGCGCATGACATAAAACTGGTTTCCACACTATAAAGCAACAAACTCAGTGACGCGACAGGCCAATGCCAAGTCCCAACAATAATGTATTGCAAGATTGCGCAGCAAATGTATATGGGTGCCTTGTACCAACCCGCCACGGTGGCTAAGCAGTTAGGGCGCTCGGCTACTGATCCGGAGTTCTCGCGTTCGAACCCGAGCGCGGCGGCTGCGTTTCGATGGAGGCGAAACACTAAGGCGCCCGTGTGCTGTGCGATGTCAGTGCACGTTAAAGATCCCCAGGCGGTCGAAATTATTCCGGAGACCTCCACTACGGGCACCTTTTTCTTCCTTTCTTCTTTCGCTCCCTCCTTTATCCCTTCACATACGGCGCGGTTCAGATGTCCGCCGATATATGAGAGAGAGATACTGTGCCATTTCCTTTCCCCAAAAGCCAATTTTCAGTCTCACATTCTTCCGAACCGGTTCGTAGAAGAAAGTCAGAAAAGAATCTAAGTTCACGCAATCAACCCCGGTTTTCCCAATATCGTGAGATACCCTCCGTGCTGCGCTCACAGCCATTCTTGGAGTTCCCTGTTGTGTACGTGTGCTACTCCCAATGCCTCTTTATTTCGACACGTGAAGTCACCGAACTTGGCTTTGGATGTACAACAGGGAGGCACAGCGCGCCAAAGCGTGTCTCACTGTCTGAAATGCGACTGCTGCCATCCAGAGGGAGGGGCGTTTTTTTTTCTCCTTTTTTTGTATTGTTTCTCACTGTGCGGCAGCTGCTACTACTACCTCATCCTTGCGATATACCGGTATGAAAGCTTAGGCACTCCAGGCTGTCCGTTCAAGGACTTCAAAAGTAAAACCGCTACATCTGGGTGTAAAAGACCAACAGAATGTCCAGACATTAGTAGCCCAGGCCAGGGAGCGAACGATACAATAGCTCTATTTCCTTTATCACCCGCCAAGCATTTCCCAATCCAATTCTTTTCGCTCCGCGCCATCTACTTGAGTGGCAGAAGGTTGATGATATCACCAGTATCAGCCAACCCAGGCAATGAACAGCACAAAAGTAGCAGGATAGAATCAGAAAAAAAAGGTCGTATTGCACAAGTCCAGACAGCACTACTTTACTGCCTCCAGCGAGGATGGTGTAGAAACCCTCGCTGTCCAATAAAAGCGTTCACTGACAAGAGACGCAGAACGGCCTTCATATGTAACCAATAATTCTCCAGTCTTGGGAGAAGAGTAGTTGCTACCGGCGAGCAGGAAATAAACCTCAGAACTTACCGCACGATCAAGCGTGGAAAAGAACAAAAAAGAAAGCGTTCGCACACGTCATTCGTTGGTGAGCCTCAAAGCACGCGGTAACTTATACTTACTGGATTTTCAATCCATTCCTTTTCGAAAGCATTGCGCACCGGAACTCGCCATGAATGATGCCCCATATCAGTGCGGTTGTACCGGAGCGCAGTACTGCGTTTTGCTCTTGAGCGGTCTTACGTGACCGTCCTGCCTGTAGTTCCTGAATTGCTGGCTTTTCTGGTATGAGGTACCATGGAACAGCTCGTCAATGATGAAAAAGTGCTGCACACTGTTGTGTGTCCCATAGAATGCCGAATACCCGCATGCTTGTGGGTGCCGTTTTTTAGAATTATTCCAGATACGGTAGGAACAAGTCTATTTCAATAATATATCGCGGAAACGCAGCCATTTTTCCTGTGTTGCTCTTCGCACTGTGGACTGTGGTTGAAAGAAAAGTTGAAGTAGATGGTTCCTTTAACGCACAGAGCACATTTTGGGCAAATGCTTTTTTTTAGAGTGCATGGCAAAGGCGAGCCTGTAAGGAGATGTAATGATACTTATCCGACTGACATTGAAGGAAAATGAGTTACTTTCTTTGCGCCTGTTTTCGGCATTCGAAACCACTGCGATGGAAACAGTGACTTTGTTTCACAACTTTTTCATGGCCCGGATGGAGCGGAAATCGCGTGACGCCAGCTGCTTCTTGAGCAACTGAAGATTGGAGTCTGTGTGCCTTTGAGAAACGAGATGAAGCGACGGAATTAATAATATAACGTTTTGAGGGAACTAGCCACCGGTGTCATGAAAGCTTATTGACATCATCTTTTAAAAATAAACTGCGTATGTTGGAACTATTGGATAATCACGCAGTAATATTATGCTACCATCTAGAGGTATACAGCTTTTATGAAGGCTGAAAGAAAATAGCTTCTTAGAAGTATTTCGAAAAATGGTAATTTTGTTTTGCTAATGAAGTGAACCAATACAATCTGGAGCTTTCTGTGGCTCTTAAACAGGCGTGAAGAATTTTTGATGCGGTCTGGGCAAAAAAAACAAGGATTTCGCAATGGTAAGTAATGCTCAAAAAGTGGCGAGATGATCTGCCTCTGTCTTTAAAAGGACTCTTCATGTATGTTCAACATATTTTCCCAGCAGGAAACTTTGCTTCTCGCCAATATTAGGTTCATAATGGCCGACTCTCTAGTCGAGCAAGAAGGTGAGCTCACCACGACATGAAGTTTTAAAGTGATAGCTGTATAAGTAACGCTTTCAGCGCTGTACCCGGCATTTTTTTTTTCGGCTCATTGATGCTGAAGGAAGAATTCGACTCAAAAGCTGACTATATACCTCGAGACTTCCTGTTATGGATCGGCATGCTCTAAACATTGTTTCATGGAAAATCAGATTCCTGGCGACACGAGTTTCAGGGACAATGAGGACACTGAGACATTAGGGACACAAGACTTTCTTGTGTAGACGAGTTTAAACGAGACAAAGCGCACCCTTTCAGTGTCAATAGATGTTGAAGTTTCTGTGTATTTCTTTCCCTTTTACATATAACTCTTTTATCCGTGCTCCAACCGGCCCCAGCACCAGCGACAGAGGCATTTAATGGTTGGAGATAAGATAATTTCTATCGCCCATGATACGCTCATTTGTAATCTTTCCGCCGAAATGCTAACCGAAGCAGCCTTTCATTGGGAGCTTCGTCATGCCACCACTGCGGCTTTTTCCTCCTCCTCTTCAGCCATGTACATGACTGGAAAAACTGAACCTTGAACTTTGAATCTCTCAGCGACGCCTACGACGAATGTGTTTTCCGGTGTATGCTTGCCAAACTACCTGCTGTTGCTTGCTTGTATACCCTTACTATGAACAAAGTGAACAAGGGAGCGGAAAACCTCAGGGGAATTTCCCCTCTGGCTTTCCCCTCTCTTTTTCGCTGTGTGTGTATCATCAAGTAATCATTTATCTGCCCTTTCCTATCATGGACTCTTATGAAAAAGTGTTTTATGAAATACTGAAACCGAGTCAAGAATTCCAGCTTGTTTGCTAGAACAACGAGTGGTAGTGGAGTATATGGGATCTCACAGTAATAGTTATAATATGCAGCACTACGCTGCATACGTAAAACCTGCGTACAAGTCGAGTGAAGAGTATACGACACGTGATTCCATGTTTAAACTACGCTCGCACCCGAAGTATTCGGTACACAGGAGCTTGCAGTGTTCCAGGTCAAAGGTGTACGGAAGTGGTCACATATGAACACTGTGTGCGTCGTAGAGAGATAGAGAGAAAGAGAGTGAGAGAGAAATTGAGGAGCGACAGAAGGAATGTCTGGGAAGTTGATAGGAAGAACGTGCAGGTTTGCTTCCCTGCGTAGGGGAAAGAATAAAAGGGATAAAAAAGGGTTACTGGAGAAAGAGCTCAGTCATAATTGAAGAATCTGAAGTAATGAAAGTAATACTGAGTCTGTCAAAGTCATAGCCCAGCATGCAAGCTACAGGCTATAGTGCCTCTTGATCATAGTGCGCTGATTAACTCTGTCGTTGACTCCTGACCAGCACATATCTACTCGATGCCAGCGCGGATCACACTGTCATCTACTCCTAACGCGACTTGGGCAATGTGATCAGTCGCACCAAAGTGTGAATTCAGGAGCAATCTCAATTCCGCGATGAAGAAAATTTTGTATGAAGTATAGTGATGGTTGTTGCAGTGGAAAATGATTAGCATAGTGAAATTGAGATTTTAGTTTAAATTTCCAGCGTAAAATTTGCTTGTCTTGCATGACAAAGTCAAGGTGCTGAAGGTCCGCGTTAGGCTGTGGACATGCACTCTCTTCCATGCTTTGACCGTCGGAAAGCCTGGAACATGGAGACCTCAGGTCATTTTATTCGTATATAAATCTTCGAATACTTGCCGTGCCGTCCATTTTAGACGCAGCTCTTCTCCGAGACCGACGAACCGGCATTTTACTCCGCAACAGCTTGCCACCTCGGCTTTGTCTCAAAGACATTGAAAGACTCCACGCCGGTAAACAAAGAGCGCGCTATAGTCGAATGCTGACAAAACCGAGCGCAGCTGCCGATAAGGGAGCTTCCTTTTGTGTCAGAAGTACTGAATAGTTCCTGAGGCTCCAGAGAAGAAAGGGGGCGGGGGCGGTAACAGATATCCCTTTATGTCTGAGGGGAGCGAAACACCAGCTGTAGTTTAGTAGTCAAAGTTGCAATGCATTTTGCAGGTCAACCGTTAAATTGATTTGACATCCCACTGGTCGCTGAAAGCAGCCTAGAAAAGCATGGTGACCTGCTGTGCTTTAGGAGGCGTTGCGCTCTGGCTGGCTGTGTTGACTGCATGGGAAGACGTGTCAGGCTGCGTGGCGACACTTCACTGCGTGGGAGCATACAAGAAAGTGAGAAGACTTTTGTTGCGTTGTTCTAAGAGACAGTGAAGATAAACTGAACTTAGTCTGCATCGATAGATTGCTGCGGCCTAATGATAGTCGTTACTTTCAGTTGAAACGCAGCTTTCATAAGCTAGAAACAGTCAAGCAACGACTTACAGGGGTCGCCACTATCTGCTGGGGTCGCCACTATCTGCTGTTGTAGCAATCAGAGTACGGAGCGTCAAGGCATTTTCTTTTACGAGAAACGCGGATCCCTGAAGCTAGGCTACATCACCATTGACATGGATCGGTGATCACGGAGTTCCTTCCGGTGTTGGCGGAATCAGTTTGAATCGAATAAAGGGGAAAATTTTAAATCCAATTTTCTCGACAATAAATTTGTTTTTTGCTGCTGCACGAAGACCGACATTTCTAGAAAAGCGTCATGGAATATATTATTAATGTCAACGAAAATTTCATGCAGCAATTCTCAGTGTAGCTTTAATCATTGAATTAATTCACCCCTTTCTAATCTTTTCGGAGTAAAACAACAATTTGTGACTTTTCTTTTATTAAGCCGCGCTTTAACCTATGCGCACCGCAATAGGCGTACAACTTCCCGCCCTCTAACGGCCCAGAGCAGAGCTCTCTCGCTTGCTGAAATGAACTAGATTTGGATGATTTCGCAAAAGTGCAAGCCTCGTAATGAAGTACACTGACAATTTTCCTGCATAAAATGTATGGCCGTCCAAAGTCGATCCAAGCAGCCTATATGACGATTACCATCTTGGTCAAAGCAATCGGGCACTTTCGTTCCATTCGCCGATGACCCGTCTTGTACGTTTACATAACAAAGCACGCCGTCCACTCAAGCCGAGCATTAACGTCAGTCAATGAAACGCTTGTACTACGAACAAACCTTCCTGCAGGTACCAGATTGATTGCTACCACGGTCGGCTCAATTACGCTATCTTGAGCTGCACGGCAATGACTGCATTACGCATTCGTGTTTTTTTGTGTGTTTTATTATTTGTGCCCTGCTTAAGTGTGCGCACGCAAGTGGGGTACATCGAGGGAGTCAAGCCGTTAAAGCGAAACTTTGTGCAGATATCATCCATCGAGTTGACAATAGAGTGTAGCTCGTTTTATTCTCGTACCTGAACTTTGTGCACAGCCTGGCGGATTGATCTTTCGTTCGATCGTTCGGCAGCTTACATTTACCGTCATCGTCGTAGAAATACTATCTTTACCGACTACCATGGGCAAACATGTAGCTCTCGCTTGCTCCGTGGGACGGTTTGTTTTGTTCGGTGACAAGCTCGCTGCATCAGCAGCCGTAGCAACTGCAACCTGTTCCGTCTTGCGACCAAATAAAACTAAAACCAAAGTTCGACCACTAGTGATGTCGCCAGAGATAAACCTTATTTAAGTGACTGCGCGAGGAACATTACCTCTCTTCATAACACCATATCAAATCATTTGCGAGAAAAATATGGCCTCAAATACGGGCACGGTACCATCGCCGCGCCTTGTCAAAATTAAAGAAACCACAACGCACCAGCCTGTTCCATGCTAGGGCATGGCTGTGACAACCAGTATTCCCCCAGTACGCATCGATCCTTCTACTGCTGCGTGGATTGAAGGGGACAACTCTCCCTACGCTGCGCAACTTCAAACACAAAGACATGTGGTTTCATTCATAAGTCGATGGCTTATGTGGTACTGTTCTGCCCTCACAAAAATGTCTTTGCATATCGGTACTGTTTTGCCCTCACAAAAATGTCTTTGCATAGCCTGTAGACTGCACGTAGACTTTTGTCATTAAACCCTATAGACAATCTATTTATTTATGGTCATACACTTTCAGTAGACTTTTCTCTGTAGACAATACATAGACTACGAATATACAAAAGTAAATATCGATACGGATGCAAATTAGTCTATAAGCAGTCTACAGAACATTTTTTTTTATAACGGCGGGAGAGACCCTGCTACAGAACGGCGATGAAGGGCGCTGTCTATAGTCAACCTATGAACTATGAATGGACAGAAGTAAACGTCTCCACAAACGAATAAAGTCTATAAGCAGTCTACAGAAAGTCTACAGAACATCTTTATAATGGCAGGACAGAGCCTTCTAGAGAACGGCGATTAGTGCGTCGTCTCAGCTGAAGCTTGAGTTGACGAGGCCTGATAAACCTTTCGTCGGGCGTAAAATCCTTTTTCTGCGGCTAATCAGTGGCTGTCGTGTCCCGCTTCCGGTCGCAGTGTGAGAAGAACTCGGACTGCTGCGAAGGCACCTGTCTCACGGCCATGCGGTTTCCGTTCTGCAAGAGCTTCGACGCCCCCACCAGCCACTGGGAGCCGCCGGTCATCTACAGGGCGGACAACTACACCGCCTACACGCCTTCGTACGCTCTGAAGTGAAAGGCGCATAAAGAGGAAAGCTTGATTTCATGAGAGAGGGGCCGGAGTGGTAGATTTCCACTGTGGTCATCAAATGCATGGGAAACCAGGTTCCGCTCTCCGTTACCGGCAAGTATTTGGAAATAAACACGGCACCGGTGACCACCGCTGCAACGACGGCCGAACAACAATGTGTGTTTAAGAATATCAATATAAAAATATGATTGTCAGTATCTGAATAGAGACACCCACAAAAAAAAAATAAACTTCAGAAACATCGATTATCGTCGCTTTGAGTGACCGCGTACTGTGGATAGTACTACAAGTGCCTAAGGTGTGAGAGAGAAAAGGACGCATTAAATTAATAAAATATCCTACTTGATACGAAGTTAAGCCTAAGGCACAATTTTCTTGAACATTACAAGAGGTTAACTTACGTTATGATGACACCAGTGGGGGCGATCATCACAAATGAGCAAGGTACTGACAGATAGCTACGCAAATACTTACCAATGGTTGCTTCGTAAGGTGCCATTTTTGGTCAGGTTGGTTCTTCAGTGGTAAGAGAATGAAAAATGAAATCCGCGTGTGCAAAGAATCATCAAGAAGTAAAGTCTGTAAAAGCCCTTCTTGTAATGAAGGTTCCTGACCAGTTTGTGTTAGAAAAGAGTGGCGACAAAAGAGCGACTTGATAAAAAAGGGAAAACATTCTGTGTTGATGCACTTGCCCAGTCACTTCAAAACGCAAAATGTGCTTATGACACTCAAATCTACTGACTGAGATTAGATCTGGCCGCGATTAAATTCATTTTAAGAAATTGGCTGTGGTTTAGCTCTGGTTATACCTGGAGTGAGTGGCACGATATCTACAGCTGGCCGAGTGGAACTTGCTCAGTTGAATTGCAAAGTCAGTCTTTCGCCGCTCCGTTTCGCTGGGCGTTCCTTCTTCCTCTTCGTCCCACTTGACACGGCGCATGCGCATAGCTGTGGCCGCTCGGTCTCGCCGGCGCGACGCGCCGCCGGCAGCAGCAGCTGCTGCACCCTATGTGACGAACCACGTCACCAACACGTCACGAACCACGTGATCAGCCACGGCTCCGCTATAGCGACGCGCCGCCGGCAGCGGCTCCGCACCACGTGACCAACCACGTGACCGCGTGGCGGCGCCGCCACGCTGAAAGCTCGAAATGCTGCCGTAATGTAGCTATCGCTACAAAAAGAAAAACAGGAACGCCGATGAAAGGTAGTCGACAAAAAGGGTTAAAAACGTTTCATCTTGCGTAAGGAAGCCGAAACATATTTTCTGTGAACAAGTGAAGCTTTGTTCGATCAATAGGACTTCCTTAAGGGAAGCCAAAGCGCACTTAATCATTTTTATAAATTGCCTTTGGTCGCCGTTTCTGTTTTCCTCTTTTTTATATGCTTACAGTACTGCACCTCCTGTTCCCCTCAGCATCAGCCGTCGACGAGGCGAGATGACAAACTAAACAGGCCTTCCGTGCGATCATTAACGTCTCACAGATAGTAATTTCTGATACACGTTTGGGCATCTGAACTACAAAGGCTCAAGTGCTTTTTTCTCATAATTATCGAGTATCAGATACTACTGTGTCAAAGTTGACAACAGAAGGATATGTTTTAAGGCGAAAGCCTCTCTTGGCTCATGAGTGTGCGCAAGACCTGTCCGCAGGAAACGTGTACAAGGAATGTCCGCTCCAACTGTCAATAAAATGGAATGAAAAAATTAAAAGTAAAAAGAAATAAAATAAAAATAATTAAAAAGTTGTAAATAGGAAACAAATAAATAAAAAGAACAAACAGCAGGAAATAAAAATTCAGTAAAGTAAGAACAAAATAAAAATAAAAACTAAAATAAAGCAAAATAAGTATAAAATAAATAAAATAAAATACTGAGAAATTTGAGGGAGAAAGCAAGGACGGAGAAAGGCTTTCGCATTTCCTCTCATAAGCAGACTTAAGCGCAATCCTAATTTTTCGCTTGTTTGCTCGTTAGATGTAAAGCAGAATTAACAGCTAGGATAGCACCTCCTTTTATAAGTTATTAAACCTCAAAAGTTAGCATGCTAAATACGACGCGTTTTAAATGACTTTTATCTCTGGTCTGTAGCTTTTTTCTTATTTCGGGATGTAAACCCAAGTCTCCAATGTCCTCTTTCCAGCAGGAAACCCCTTTTCGACGTCTCCTCAAACGGCACTAGGCGTCCCTTTAGAGACTAGAAGGATGAGGCCAGATGCAGTGTCCACCGACGAGGTACTGCACTTCCGCCCACTTCCTGGTGTGCAAAGCTTACGCAATCCAGACATTCGTTTCATCATGACAAAGATCAAAAACTTAGATGTCTCGACGCCCGGGCTGTAGAGTTGGCGAGACAAGAAAGCCGTCCTGATTATTCTACCATGTAGAACCATGTGCATGTAGAGACTACACTGCAATGATGGTAACATTGCGTCGTATACATATACTATATACATATCCTATACTATAGAGCGAACCGTTATCGAATATTGCGATGGTCAGCGGCCAATGCACATATGGTCTCTAGAGGTGAGACGGAGTGCAGCTTCGCACATCCCTTTCGCATACAGAACATCTGGAGGTGAGTGGTTGTGATATTCCATTCTATTTTCATTTTGTTTCTTTAATGGCTTCAGTAGGCTATTACATAATCTTGAGCAAAAATTAAAAAAAATGATGATTTAGATTTTGATGTGCGGCAACACTCGCGGAATTCCGAATGGCAGGTGATGGTTGCGATTTTTTGGGGAAGGTCGTTCCAATCGGTTGCTGTCCTTTAAAGTATGACGTTGAAGAGATGGTCGTACCAACGCGTGGACGTGGAACTTGATAGGGGTGTCCGGTGACGTAAGAAATGTGTGAAGTAGGAGCGGAGGTGTAGTGTTTCTGTTGAAGTATCGAATAGAAAAACTTGTGATGCGACGGCGAAATGAAGATGTTGCAGATCTGGTTTGGATTTTAAGGATAAAGTGCTGGCGTTGAGTAACAGTAATGTGTGAATCTAGCGGCCCTGTTCTTAACTCCATCCAGAGCATTAGCGAGATGAAATTGGTAGGGATGCCAGATTGCAGATCAGTATTGTAATTTCGGTTGGACCAGAGCGGCGTAACATAATAATCTTGCGTATTAAGGAGCATTACGGACGTTGCGCCTTAAAAACTAAATGACTTATCAGTGTATATATAAGATGATGGTCGTAACATGACCGTGGAAGGGTAAGTCAGAAGAGAGGAAAACATCTAAATATGATGGTGCTTTTCGTGGTACTTTAGGTAACGCCGTACTGTTCTGTACACGCTATGCTTTCTTGCAACTAAAGAAACTGAATTATAGGAGGGACAAAATCAGAAACTTTAGTTTGAATGCAGTATCTTTCTAATCCTTCCCTTAACCAAAATGAAATAACCCTCGAGGCAAGGCTTATTAAACACTCGTCGTACACAACTAAACTAGCACCTCTTAACTTAACATCTCACTTTCATACACCATAATCGGTGTTATACGAACGGCACCCATGTTGCCGTTGAGCTTCGCCGTAGGGTGGAATAAAACTTTCGGCGCAATTTCTCGGAGAACACTCGCAGCGCAGGGGGCAAATTGAGCAAGGCGGTCTACAACGCGCTCAAGTCGTCCACTCTAGCTTGCTCCCTTAGCGGATATTACCGATTCTCCTTTTTTGCTTTTGTACTCATTCAGTTTTCGGGACGAGGAGCTCATTTCACTCGAACCGAAGGCATTATTGCCGCATAAAAGGTGCATTAGCTCCTCGAGGGTCCGTTCGGCCTGATCTCCATTCATTGCTTCTTTTTCCTCCTCTTTTCTGGCCGAGGATTGAACGGACCCCTGATTATCATGTGCAATAAGCTTTCCCCAAGCGAGACGAACTTTTTATTCGCCGCCAAGGACTTTAATTTTGCGTACTGAGAAGGCATCCCGGACAGCTCGGGACCAGACGCGGTCAGGCCAACAGAAGCACAGACACGCGCCGATGCGCAGGCAGACATACACACAAGATGGGCCGGGAGGTGTTCCTGTCGGATAATCTGCTCCCCACTCCTCCGGGGATGGTCTGGGGGAAAAAAAGGAAATGAGCAAGGGGGAAACCAAGAGACGAAAAAGGGAAGCGAAGACAAAGAGACGCGCCGGCCGCACCTTTTGCTGCTCGTCCGTGTAATCTCGCGGAACACCGTCGATAAGGAAACAAAAGGGGAAAAGAGGGGGACGGGGAGGAGCGCTAAGCGCACGGCACACGCTGCCCAGGAGAGGTAGGAAAAGGCTGCAATGATCTGAAAGTGGAAGAAGGGCCGCCTCCTTGCTCCGCGAATCAGCCGAGATGAGCGCACCGCGTACTCTCTTTCCAGCGTTGCTGGTGCTTGGGGGGGTCCTATCGTCGCTAGCTGCCCGTGGTTCACCGGTGGACACACGCAAGAGGCCGCTCCCGTGGGGAAGACTGACGATTTTCTTGGAGGAGGACACACACACGGGAAGACGACGTTGGAGTGGATGGGGCGGGAGGGTCAACGGCCAAGTGCCTCTGATGGACGGGTAATCCGCTTAGCGGAGCCGCGGCCGCTACCATTCATTCTGGCTGCGAAGAGGAGATCGAACCGCGGCTACCGCCTCCGCCGCCCGCCGCCGTGGCCTGCACCGAACGAGGATCGAACCGCGGCGCGGATTCCAGGAGCGACTCGAACGAGCTCCGCCGCTGCCGGACCGGCGGCTGAGAAATAGGCGCCATCCGCTCGGGGGCGAGAAAAGAATTTCACTCCACCACCCCCCTCCCTTCAACCCCTGCACCCCCTTCCTTTCCACCATCCTCCCAATTCCTCTTCAAACTTTGCAACCGCCCGCACTCCCTCCTCGTTTTCACCATGGCACGCGCCTTCGGTGATCCCATCTGTCTCTTCACACGCCGGCCCGCGAATGGCAACGTTTTGAAACACGCATACGCGAAGAAAGAGAAAGAGGGAAATGACAGAGAAGATAGGAAACGCGAAAATGTTCTAAGAAGCACGACATCATTTGTTTCCGGTGCTTCCTGGCACTTCTCCGCGTTCCTTTTTCCTTATTTCCTTTTGTGTTCCTGTGTTTTACTATTATAAATCTGAACGAAGGCAACTCGAAGGCCTGCGCAGCTCTCCCTATGCTGATGGTGTCTATCTATAAACCCTTTAAGGTCGCGAATTACTCCCGCTGTCGCACTACCGTTGTATAGGAGACCGAAGAGCGGCGCTTTAGACTCGCGTGCGCCCACGACGCCGGAGGCCTCTCTATATCTCTCGCGATGTGTATAACCACGGCCTCGCGATCGTTTGTAAAATCTGCAGGCTGCCTGGGGGTCTTCGCTGCACTTTGTGTGAAGCTTGCGCCCATTTTTGTGCTCCTCGAAGTTCAGCGATTTCGAAAAATGAATCAGAACCCAAAGAGCGAGTGCATTCGACGGGGGGACCGAAAGCCATTAGTCGTAAAATAGATTAGCGGACGCAGTGCCTCACGGTGGAAAGCAAGAACTCCTTACTTTACTGCCTTTTCTTGCTTGGCCCGTGCGCTCAATCGACAGAAATAGAGCTACAGAAAGTGGAGAAGTAGTCATGGAAAAAAAAGTGAAAGTGCCGAGCCAAGAATGGCTCTGTTATTGCTAAGGCATGTTAAGCTGTCAGTACAGCGCTGTGGAATATATTAGGCCACTTAGATTAGCTGATTACTTGCGGCATTAGTTTACTTAGGTTACAGTTTTCAGGTTATTACCGCGTTAAGTCGATATACCGTGCAAAAGCAAGCCGAGTAAACAGCTACGTGGATGATGGTTCACGTTTCGTGGATTGTCGGTAATGACGCTATGAGATGTGTTGTTACCAGCAATGTGCATTCGAGAAAGGAAAAAAAATCACAAGGACTCCTAATTAGATATGTGTTGCCAGTGCGATATCATTAGAACCGGCTGATGATTTTTCATGGACATTTGTGTCATTCTTTCATGGCTGTTTTTGCGACCCATGCAGGGATGTCTGCATACAGCGAGACATTTGCTTAGGTCATATAGTAGGTGGTTAGTTAGATGCTTCTGCCAAGGTCTCCAGAGGTGGCGAAGCGAGCACTGCAATGAAGATACATCGAAAGGTATAGTTGTCACTCCCGGTATGGTGACGTCACTTCCTGTCCTTAGAACTATGTGACAAACAGCACATTCCCTCCCAGTGAGGCTTCTAGTGCTATCACGTTAAAAGGAAAGACGGGTGTAACTAGTGCCAAAGAATAATTTCCTAAGCTTCTCCAGATATCAGACCTTATTGTTAGTGTCACTGAGCAGCAGGAAGAACATTACTTAATAAGGAATCACATATCCGGTCGGGGCTCTCGGATATTTAACGTGCACTGACATCGCACAGCACAAAAACGCTAAGGCGCCCGTGTGCTGTGCGATGTCAGTGCACGTTAAAGATCCCCAGGTGGTCGAAATTATTCCGGAGCCCTCCACTACGGCACCTCTCTCTTCCTTTCTTCTTTCACTCCCTCCTTTACCCTTCCCTTACGGCGCGGTTCAGGTGTCCAAAGATATATGAGACAGATACTGCGCCATTTCCTTTCCCCTCAAAACCAATTATTATCAGCTTTTGAAGCACTGCAGCTCCGGTCCTCCCCCCCCCCCCCCCCCCCGCCTCCTTTTTCTTCCTGCGTGAAAATTTGAGAACATATTGATTGAAATCCCGCACGGATCATTATTTGCCTCGAATTTTATCAGTGAAGATCGCAAGCAGCGTGTTCCCTTTTTGAAACCAAGCGGATTCTTTTCAAAATTTCTGGTTGTATACCGATACTTCGAGGAGACGCAGAAACGAAGGTTACGTAGCGGGTAATGGGTTAGAGAGATGTTAGAAAGGGGTGTAAGGAAAGGTAGATGTTTCAAGTTCAGTATTTTTAACGATTTCTATTACTAGCCACTGAAATGCCATTTGAACGTAAAGAACTCATTTAGAACTCTCCTTTTTGGCGAAACAATAACCGCAATCACTAAACACAATGTTGTTGATAAGCTCAGGCTTGCCGTTGTACGCTAAAAATAACAGAAGTGGCTGGTTTTGCTCGACCTCGGTAACTATACTGCTTCTCATTCACTGAGGAGAGGTCTGTGACGGCTGTCCGGCTAGCTTCCCAAGCTGACCAACAACCCAACTTTTGTCCAGATTGTCCTGCTTCACGCTACTCTTCGTGCGCATCGTGATCTGAGTTCGTGGCTGCTTAAACGACGGCTCGAAGGCACGTTCATTCGGAATGCCAGCGTCAGCACAAGCGAGTCCCACCGTTGCAACGAAGCGCCTGCGGAGGCAAGCACTGCCTGAATGTTATATAACCTGGCTAACACTTCAAAATGAGGTGGATGATTTGAAGAAGTCTCTTGAGTTCATGAGCGACGATTTCGAAAGCATAAATAATATGAACGCCATTCTTGCTGCCGAGAACAAGAAACTTCCGGAGAGCAATGAGGTCCTCGTACACAGGGTTGACCACTTGGAGAGAGATTCGCGCCTGAACAACCTTGAAATCAGAGGTGTCACTCCAGGCCAAGATTGCACCAAGATTGTTGAGGATTTCGGCAGTGAGATTGAATGCCCCGTGAACTCAGAGGATGTAGATACCGAGAAGACAATTCCAACCCATAAAAAGAATAGAAAAAATATAACAGTTCGGTTCCTCCCGCGGAACAAGCAGTTGGAATGCCCTGCAAAGGCTCGGTAAACTCACTCTACTACTACATGCCTGGGCTTGCCTGAAACGTAGGATGCTCCCGTTTATGTCAGTGACCATCGTTCCTCCGATAACAAATAGATTTTTTTTTTTCGAGGCGCATAAGCTCAGGAATGAAAAAAGAAGAGGGCCTTCTTGTGAACTGTGTTATTTTGGCTAGCAAGGAGCAGAACCAGTGTTATTCTAACTAGGAAGGAGCAGAACAGCACGGTCTATAGGATTAATATTGTAGACGACCTAGGCATATACCGTGAATAAGCTTACTTACCGCTTCTGACGTTTTATACTTATCTAACTACTATTATGACATCATTATAAGTGAAACATGCTTGTTCGTTCCTATCTGAGTGAAATGGTCAGTCTGCCATCCACAAAGATGCCCGTAGCCAACGGAAGAATTAGGATAACATTATCGCTTTGCTTACTTCGCTGCAACATAAATTTTCCATCATCTGACTTTTTGAAATTTGGCTCTCTCTCATTCATAAAGACTTGTATGCCTTTACTGCAGCTATTCATGCGAATATGCGCACCGTGTTCATAATTCCTACGGCGGATCCGCTATCTACATTTCAAAGCACATCACCGAGAAAAGAGGCCTTGATTTGTGTTAAAATATGCCTAAATGCGAACTGGTTTGGATCGAACTGGACTGCTCATTTACTGGCGATAGAATGAAAATTATATGCGGCGCTATTTACAGGTCTCCTTCTAATGACGCGTCCGTATTCTGCCGGGGTTTAGAGCTAGCGCTCCATAAACTATCATTAAAAATAAAAATGTCATCAATATGGGTGACTTTAACATTAATATGCTTGACACGATTAATTCTATCTGCATCGGCTACACGACCTGTTTCGACAGCTAAGGTTACACAAATTTGGCTAACACCCCATACACTTTGGCGTGATAGAATGTGATGTCGCTGGTCACTTTTCGGCATTTCTTTGCTCACTATCTCGTTGCACTAAGTATAAGTCTACAAAGAAATCAATTTTTGATGGTGAAAAATACATTGAAACAATGTCTAATTAATATGTTTTGTACATTATGGGTCTCTTAAATCCAGAAGGGGCTGTTCGCGAACTGTCGAAAGGAATTCTGTCAGCAATTAATGAATGCTCATCACTCGTCCACCAGCTCGAAAATATGAGACCGTCTTTGTGGATAACTACCGCTCTCTTCAAGTGATTGCAGAGAAAAGATAACATGTATAAGAAAACTAAGCACCACTCGTTCGATCCTCGTTTAAATCGCGATACATTAGTCATTTCAGTATACTAACATCTGTTCTGAAGAAAGCTATACGAAGCTGACACGAAAACCAATTAACCAGACATACTAATAATTCTAAACAAAAATTGCAGCTCCTTCATGAATTTCTCAACATTGGCAAGTCACCCACTGTTGCTAAATCTATTTTTGCAATAGTGTTCTTTTAACCTATCCCAAAGTATTGGCGAACACATTTGGCAATTATTTTTTTACCTCATCTAATTATCCTCCCACTTCCTTGTGCGCACCTTCTCCTGAACGCTTCCCTGATTCCTTCTTTTTTACTCCCACATTCTCAGAAGAAATTGAGTCCGTAATTGCAAATTGAAAGATGACCGGTCCCGGCGTTAATAACATCCAAGGAAAGCATGCGATCATTATATGATCATTTGTTGCACCTGTTTCAGCCACATCTGAAGTTTTTTTTTTTAGATGTGGCAGTTGTGCCCAACACCTAAAGACAGCGAAAATAATACCGGTCTTTAAAACCAGTCATTCATAACAATTATCTATCGAATACCATTGTTCTTTTTTTAATAAAATTATAGAAAATTTGATTGAGATAAGTTTGTCAATGCATATTGACAAATTTGACACATTTACAAATAGTCAGCATGGCTTTTAGCGTGCACCATCTACAGATACTGCGATAGTTTCTCTGATTCATAGAATTAGGCTAGCTATTGACAAAGGAATGTTGTCAGGAGTTGTATTCAGAGATTTTAGCAAAGCATTTGATACCATTGACCACTCCATTTTGTTTCAGAAACTCGAATCATAGGGTGTGACTGGACCTGCACTAATGCTCCTGAAGAGCTTGCTTCGAGACCGAGAGTACATAGTCTGTATTAATACTGCACACCAAACAAAGCTGTCGTTAAAAATGGTGTTCCACTTGGTTTTATGCTAGGCCCTGTATTCTTTAAAGCACTCTGTGTTAACGACTTACCATCGTGTTTTAAGAGTTGAAATAGCATATTATACGCAGATGACTCTACAATCCTATTATACACATATTATACGCAGATGACTCTACAATTCTCTTGAGCATTGGCGCCACATTAACCGGATGGCCGCGAATGGTACTAAGACATACTTTCAGATTTTCTATCCATTTCAGTAACCATTTCTCGCCAGATCACTACTATTATTCAATTTCACTGCCATCTCGTCGCAAGAGCGAGTTTCATATCTCGGTGTTGTTATTAACACTCACCTAAAATTACGTTATCATGTAGAGGAAGCTTCAAATATTTTTTTTCGTTCAAATTACGCGCACTGATCAAAGCAGGAAGTTATTTCCGCACCCATACGTTAATATCCCTTCAATACACACTGTCAATAGCCACTTAAACTATGTCGTCTCATCCTGGGATAACGCGTATCATATTGATTTTACCCTTAATAAAAGTATAAAAGAAAGCCATATGCATCAGAACATCTTCCCCTCGAACATCACTTCCGAGCATTTTGTTCATGGGTTTAAATATTCTAACCATACTTCCCCCCCCCCCCTTTATTTTAATAATATCGGTACTTTTATCTTTTAAGATTCTTCGTCGTCAACTCCTGGTAAGCATATTTCCTCCCGACACGATAGTAAACAACAACGCCAAACGATTCGAGCAGCGTAATAATTTTCTGTTGCCTAAACGCAGAAAGAACTTCGAGAAACACTGCCTTCAATTTCCTTCCACATCATTTTGGAATTTTTTAAATTTCGACATCAAGCAGGCTAGAACACTTTCTTGAACTACAAATTAGAATGTTTTCGCTCTAAATATGTGATTATAATTACTCTAATGTTATTTTTCAGAACTATCACGGCATCCTACAATGTGTTATTGTAATTTATTCTGTAATTAATTTCTTGTATTTGAATCTGTCGGTTTTGCGCTTTACACTAGGCACCTTCTTATTTATTTATTGTCTGTGTTGTTTCTCCATATATTTTGTGCACATTGACACTCTCTTTAGCTTTTGTTTCGAATTTGAGTTGTCTATTGAATTTTATTGTCATTGTAGGCTTCACCTGCGATCTTGTACCATGGGACCTCTCGCTGTATATTCTTCAAACTTGTTTTGGATTGCCAAAAAACTTTATGCTTGAACTTGAACGCTGATTAATTGCTCCGTAAAAACGTAAAAAACTGGCATTCGTGTAATTCCTATCAAGAACATGGAAGAGGGAGGTTGGTCACATGGTTCTTGATAATCACAAAATGAACAAGGGGGGAAAAACCTCATGCTGCTTGCCAAAAACGTTGGCAAACACCCTGAGGCTTTCCCCTCACTTGTTAACTTTGTGATGATTACTTACAATAGTTTGATATTCATAGTACGTCCTTACAGTAATTCCTATCAGAATCTTCTTCAGTAAATTTTTTTTTCAGTGTTCCTATTTATTTTCAAAGTTGTTGCATTAATTGATTGACGTATGCATCATAAAGAGAATCCAAACTTTATATATTTTAATTCGCTGCCATTAAAATTTGCTTCACTCGCGCAGCAGGGTACGATATTACCCGGACATCCTCAAAACGCACATCACTCACCTTTCTTCAGTTAGTTTTAGGATTTCAATCAAAGCCTCTAACTTCTGCAGCGTGAAACAGGAAAACAAATCTTGAAAGATTAAACTGGCACTGCTTTCGTAGAGAGGCCACTGTTTGCCAGGGTCAATACGCAAGTATCGAACACCATACGGTTATCGTTTCATTGTCAAAAAGCAATCTACCTTCATCTCCTGCCTACTTTCGCGCCGCACGCAATATTTGCACATCACGAAAAATTATCTTTGTAGTTCAGGTAAAATACAAGCTGCTGGCCATGTAGATTTATAGTTAAAGAATTATTAGTGATTTAGTTAAACAATTAGTGGTGCGAAAGCACTATTCCGACGAGTAAACCCCGAGCAAGACCTTTAGGTGTTTGTATGCTTACGATCCTTGGGGGTTTGTGCCAAGTAAAATAAATATTTAAAAATAAATCAAACAAACGTCCGCGACTGGAATTCGAGCCTCCGCGGCTCAAACAGATCAGCTTCATCGGCCACTACGCGAGAGCACGACGCTACTGCCACTGCCGAACAAGCCTCGTGTTAAATTGTAACACGCACTAGCGCTGTGCATTGCATATCGCCTTCGACATCAACTAATACTACTATAAAACTAATAGTCACATATTTAGCGATGTGGCGGCAGTGGCAGAGAGAAACGCACTGCATGCGTTAACGTAGCAGAAGCAGGACACTAGAGCGATACGCGTTGGCGTTGTCAATACTGAGGCACAAACGCGGCACTGCATCATAGGGTGCTGGCCTACGTTGGAAAAATGGCACTTATGATGAAAAAGCTCAAGACAAACATAACTGGCTCCCTGGATCAGTGGACACCTGAATCGCGCTTTCTGGCACGTTCCGGTGGTGTCCACCAGGGAAAAAATGTTGTTTCTGACATTATTTCCAGCTTGGCAATGCTAAACACCATCCATTTTTTAGGTCACGTCCGGCTTCAAAAATGAGATGTAACCGGCTCTCTTGAGTATCCTTCCTTCTTCCAAGGATGGCGGGCTGTACGCAAGCCCTTGGGATAAGCTTAATTGCGGAATCGGCCGGTGATGGGGACGCCTCCATTTCATTTATAGGCCTCTCCTAGCTTGTAAAAGCTTCATTTTCGGGGAAGGTGTTCTCCTAGTGACCAGAACATCGTAATCTAGTGAAAAAGCCGAATTTTAATATTACCTCAGTGCCCCTTTAAGATTTATTGGCAGCTTCCAGTTCGCCCTCATCCGCAATGTCTTTGGTACGCCAACTTCTTCCATTCACATTGACAGCGAAAATGGTAACTATAATCAAGCATTTTTTTCCAGATACCCAGAAGGTAAGACGCACAGAAACAAACACAAACTGGTGTTGACAGCGCCAAGCGCAATTCTATAGCTAGGTCGTGTTCTTGCTATTTAGGCGAGCACACTGCAACTGATTTATGCGTCTTTCATCCTCTGCCTATAGGTCTATAACAATTAAAAAGGAATGACCTGGAAATAGCAGCACGTTCTTGCGGACTTGTTGGTTCATTCCAGATGAAAGGTAGGACAGCGCGAATGAAAATAGGACACCTGTCCCGTCCCATTCGCACAGCCCTACCTTTTTTCTGAGAACAGTAGTCCAGCCGCGCAATATACTACTCAACCGAATTCGGCTGATACATGTATATAATGAACCGAATTACTAGTTATATACTGACTCAAACAACCAAATTCAGGGCCCTAATTAACGTGAAAAGCCGGAGACCCGTGGATCGAACACACAACCATGAGAGCTACCTTGATCCGCAGCGACATATCCAATGAGTCTCTAGCGGGCGTATAAATAGAAAACTGCCCGGGGGCGCGTCGGCCAACAAGTCTCCGGTGACCAGACGGAGGGATCGAAGCACATCCCGAGACAGCGCGTGCGACGTACGGGCCAGGTCAAAGAGCATCGCATCAAGACTGGCAGTATCGAAGGGCCCGGGTTTCTCCCAGGGGCGTTCGCTTTCCCCCGGCCACCACAACCACCAACACCATCAGCACTAAGGGCAGCAGCAGCAACAGCCGCGCCAGCGCGTGCCGGCGATCAATTAGGCCGCGACCGCGGGCTGCCGCCGTTGCAGCAGCGAGCCGCGGCTCCAGCCTCACTGAGAGCCCCAGGTCGCGGCCCAGCAGCTGTGCGCAGCGCGGAGATGCCGCCGCCGCCGCTATCCATCAAGGGGGCCACAAAGGGCCCGGTGTCGGGCCAACGTTGGCTTTTGTAGGCGCCCGGCAGCTCGCCGCGGTCATAAATGAAGGACCGTGCGACATGAGCACGGGAAAGCAAGGAGTCGGAGAAAGAGAAAGTGATAGAGGGGAGGAGGAGGAAGAATAAGAAAAAGAAGAGATGACAACGACGTCGGTCGCGGTCACAATGGAGCGGTGAACACGAGCCGGACGGGGTATCAGCTGGCTTACACGGTGGCATGCAGCGGCGCTGGTGTGCATAGATATCCACTCAGGATGAAGGTTGGCCGCGTCTTAATACGGCCATAAAGAGCGCTTCAATCTTTCACGTGGTAAGCTCTTTTCAGGCCGCGTCCGGCCCGCTTATGGTAGAATGTTCTGTTCGCGTGGAGGCGGGGGGGCCTTGTAAAGCCTAGTCGCTTTTCGCTAGGGTTTTCTTTTTCTCTTTCTGTTTTTCTTTCCTCTCTCTCTCTCTCTCTCTCTCTCTTTCTCTTCTGTTTTTTTTTTACTCTTCTTTGGAGTCTTCCCCCTTCCTAAGTCTTCATATATCTTTGAAACAGGCACAGCCACCAGAAGCCAGGACCCCTGATTCTTCTTTCTCTCCAAAGTAACCGCGCAGCGTACTGTCGAAATGACATTTTCCACGTCCTGCTTTCATTTATTCATGTCGAGCTGTAGGCATCCGTCAGAATGCGCCGTGCAATGTCCATCACTCCTCCACCCTATACTTAGACTGTTCTACTGCATCAACTATTAATGTTGTGCTTTTGCTGTAGTGTTGCAACAGAACATGCGATAACAAAATGAACAAGACACAGAATCAAATGACATGAAATTGAAAGAAAAACAATAAAAAGGCAGAAATAGAAAAAAAAATGAAACCAAGTGCTGATTCAAACTAAGGGCAGAAAAGACAAATAAAAGATCTGTGGGCTACTATAGAACACGGCGCCCTGTTAGACCCCAGCGCTTGCGTATTCTAATCAGGCTCATTTTCATAAAGCACACCGCGTTTCATTAATCTTCGCGTTCGCCTGGAGCCGCGTGCCGTGAGGTTTAACCATATTACTCTCAATGCTTCAGCCAATCAAGATTCGGCTTTTAAAATTCGGTCTCTTGTTGGCCAGCGTAGTCTTCAGATTTCACGATGTTCCTGGATTTTATCGACGCAGAATACAAAGGCCATGGGGTCTCACTGTCGCCCCCCCCCCCCAAAGAATTCACGTGCGCGCGCACACACAGGGCGAGCCCATTGTGACCGAATGGGTATGCTCACGAATAGCACAACAAGCACACGTGCTGGCCCGAATGCCGCAGTTGGGTTGATTAAAACTACAATCTGTCGGACATCTCCTAATGAAAGTGTGCGGTGACACATGGCACGTGCGGTGCACATGAAAGAAATTTTTCATTACGCTCGAAATAAAGGTCATTTACTGAGCCAGCCGAAAAAGCATCGACACGACATGTTTCTCAACGTAGATGGATGTATCCACCGGATAGCCGCCATAGGTTGGACACGCGTGGTGTATTCAGAGCACCGTCGACCCACATCGTTACGTATTCGCCCTTTCGCAATCCGTTCGCCGTGCTCTGGCCTTACTCAGTGTCCCACGATAATGACCGGTCATGTTCGACGACTAAACTCCTCCCTACAACCCCCGCTTACAATTTCGGAGCCTACAATTTCGTTCCCTGTCCCACGCGAACGAACAGCATGCTCGGTGCGTGGTGCGGTCGGCTGTGACGTAATGCTAGGCCTGCACGAACTGAGAGCGAGCTGGCCGTCGCTAGGGGGCCAGACTGAGGCTGCTTCGCGAGAAGCGGCGACGACTCTCGGGAGCGATACAGAGGCCCCCGCTGGGGAGTGTAAGAGAGCGGGCAGTTCGTTTACCTCCGTTAAGCAACCCCGCTGCAGTGGCGCGTGCGCGCGCCTCTAGTGGCGGATGGGGGAACAATAATCAGGTCCGCGTTTCAGCGGTTCTCAACAAGGAGTGGTGTTCGCACAAAGCACCGCTCGTTTACTAAATGCCCGTTCCGTCTCCCTGTGTTCTTCCCTGTTTCCAACCGTCGTCTTTTCTCCCCATTCCTTCCTCATCGTCCCGGCCTCAAAAACAACCGCCGGTTGGGCTCACGTAGGCCGTTCGCATTTGTGCAAATGGCCAGGAGAAATAGAGAAGAAAGGGGGGCAGACCCGATGCTAGGAGGGAAAAACGGGAAGAGGGGAGAGGGAAAACGGGGACGCGCGCAGTTAGAAAGGGCCGGCGGGGAGCGTAGGGAGGAGCGGGAAGTACCATCGTAATTCAGCGCTCGCAGTCACGTCCAGATTTTGTGGCGCGCTGTATTGTAAGTTAGCCACGCAAGCTCGCGTGACCGTTGGAATGCGCGCCGAATGAAGCCCCCTTGCGTCAATGTATGTGCGCTTGTGTGTGCGTGAGTTCGTACGTCAGGGTGAGTGAGGGGAAGTTGTAGGGTTGGTTGGGAAAAGGGGAGGAGGAGCGCGCACGTTCACAGAGACCCGAATGAAAAGCACGAAAATGGGGGATGGGGAAGGGGGTTAGGGAAGAGACGAGAAAGTCGCGAGTGCCGTATGCGTTTTGGAACCACTTTGAATGATGCCGTTTGGGGCCCCATCACGTCAGGCTGGGCCTCAGTGAAGTCATCACGGCCAGCCACGCACGTCTCGACTTGGCCCTTTCCTCTACGCCACTCAGATATATAAAATCAAAAGAACGTTGAGCATTCGAAGGCTGTGACCCAGAAAACAAGGCCGGATAAATCGAACTCAATTGTTTCTCTCGCCGTGTTTTGCGGCTTTGTTTTATCACCGTATATAGACAGTGCGTGAAGCCGAACTACGCCATAAAGCACCGGCGGCGCTGTATGAAGATAAACACAGCGGAAAATACCGTTCTTTGCGGGCTGCTGCGTGAGGCGAATACGAAAGAAATAGCTTCATTGATAAGTTGCTGGCCACGCGTGAGACTCGAAAAAGATTCGTGGCAGTACTCACACTAGTAGCCGGTTTATTTTCAGCTGTTAGGGGTACGCTTGTTGATCAATCAGGATGGGCTTATCATGCGCTCATCTGATGATTGCGAGCTTTATGAACAAGTCGATACAGCTAATAACGCAAATATAGAGTGGCAATGCTTTCTCGCTACAGTGCTGCAGTCTGGCTTCATACCGTGCTCCTGCGCTCGGTGCGCGGTGTGCGGTCAAAGAAATGATATGGAAACAAAGGGGACAAAGAACAACAAAAGCGAGGTGGTTATCATTTCAAGGTAACCGTGGTTACTATTGCAAGGTAACCACGGAGATGCAACGTTAAGTAAATGCACGCGCAGAGAAACAGAGAAACACACATTTGAATGATTATTTTCAAGAACTTCTACGTTATTGGCTCGTATAGAGTTTTCTCGACTTTTTAAAACGACCCAACACCATCAGGCTCGAATTTCGTTACCAGACTCCGGGTAAGTTCGGGCATGAAGTAAATAGTCTGCACTAAACTCAACGCTTGCGAAAAGAAATGAAACATTGCCTCATATACATGCCAAGCTGAAGGACCGCCAAACACATGCCGGCCCAAGCAGCTGTCCTGCGTTGAAATGCACCATGCATGCGATTGCGACGGCTGGATTGTGGCGGCTGTTTGCATGAAAGCTAAATTATTCCCCAGTTAATTTCGGCGGCCCCTGTAACATCGCTAAGGCGTGGTGAATATACAGCGCATTTCCGCTCGATGCAATCAATGGGATGCAAGCGGCGGTGCTGGACACTGAGGCGGGAATTTGGCCGAGCCACAAGCATGCCAAATCTCTCATGCGCGAAAGCGATATCGTCTCGGAACCAACGCTGTCCAGCGAGTTGTTTTCATTTGCGCGGCCCTCTGACGTGTATTTTCCCATTCACCTCATAGTTGCTTCCTCGCGGAAAGGCGGTTCAATACGTTAGGGTGCTTTGGCTGTACTGCGAAGCATGTCTTTCGGGCCATAACTGATTAACGTCAGGGGACCATGAATCTGCAAACAGGACGGGTCGCGATCCTGTTGATTCCAGCTGACGTCTGTTTTCATCGTCATTGAACCCAACGTTTAAGACAAACACGAAAGCAGACTTTTGAACATTGATATCAAAACTGCGATCGATTGCATTCAGTTTATTTTGTTGTTTTCAACTTTTTAAGGTGATTATGTATATTTTGTTTATTTTTCAGCTGTAACTGCGGTAATGAGTTCCATTGGGGGCCTGTAAGGTAAACACAAACAAATAAGCAAACCGGCAAGGGGTGCAGGAAGGAACATAAAACACAGATCAGGAGTCGTCAGATGCCCGCCGGAGAATTGAACTTGCAGTTAAAGTCGTTAAGATCAGGAATACATTTGATGGCGAAATGTGAAGCGGATTGATGAAGGGTTATTCACCGGGTAACCGTTGTTAACGGCAAGGTTTTGCCTCTAAGCTCACTAATTAGTTTGTGAGAAAGGGCACTTTATCACTAAGGTAAAATAATGGCGCTGGCAATTCACTGTGCAAATTCACTGTGCATTTCACTGTGCAAAAGTGCGCCACATAAATAGCATCTTAGAACGACTGTAGTCATAACATAAGCGAAATTATTTAGACCTTGTCTCAAAATAAGCCGCCATAGGATACATCCTGTTAAGTAGACTGTCGTTGAGTGCTGTGCGATGAAAAAGCGAAGCCAAGTGGAGGCTACATACGAATCAAAGAACAAAAGTGAAAGACTGAAGCAGCAGTTTAAACCGAGAATAAGTTAAGAAAGGACCACATTTCATCATTTCGTTGGACAAAAAAAAACAAAGAAATGTGGCTGTTGCAATTACAGTGTGCATTGTTAATGTAAATTATTGAAACATATTACACGAACACGCACGCTCTCTGGGAGGCGTCGGGAAGATGTTTTTACCTGCAAAGTAATTTCTTGGGTTGATACCTCCTCGTAATTTTGTGGAGTGTTCGCGCTCTTATTGTGCCGCACAAAGGGCGTGATTGCTTGGGTCTCCCTATTTATTTTCTCTTTTTGTTTGTGTGCAGGAGGAACGCTATCTCGCATGTGAGAACTTCAGATATACCTGGAGCACCCGTTTCCAACAGTCATGACGCCAGCTTTCATTCGTTGTGTTTTGCTTTATCCGGTTTACTTCTGCTGTCACAGTACTGATTTCCAGCTGGGGAGCAAAAGAGATTTGAGAACTACACACAAGACTCTAAATGACTTTGCATTTTAACTACGAATTCGACAAAGGCTCGTGAAAGCACGCAGCAAAGTTTCCACTGCATGCTCAGCGGATGTACCATGATTCTGTCTCTGTTGTAACTAGGACTGTTGAAACAATAATCTTTCAGCCGAGTCGAATAAGAATAGTGTAGCTTCGCTATCAAATCGAATACGAAACGAATATTTCTCTAATGTTAGCTACTTGTGCGAATACAACAACAAAACGTGCAGTCGTGGGTAACATTGAAGCGCCAGCGGCGGCCCTGCGGAACGGGGCTCTATCTTATGGTGTTAAAGCTATGTCTGGTAAAAGACGCAACACTGATCTCCACTAAGGGGTCGCAAGGCGAAGTGAGTATATATCTCTATGACCGTCAAGTTATACGGATAAGAAAATTATCTTTTGTTTTTGATAACGAATCGGAATAAGCTAGAGCCACACCGCAGGCCATGAAATGGGTGACTGCTAATTATAAGCCATCGATCCGAGATCGGGCATCAAGGCAGGGTTTGCTGAATTTTACTGAGTCCTGCCGCGTCGTCCAGTCTTAGAAGCCATGTAGAAACATTACGAAGGCCGCCATGCGAATGGACCGCGTCGCGTCGCTAAACCCTTCTTCCCACGCATACTAATCGAGCCAAGATGGTACTACGTTGCTTCGATGTAGGCCCTGTAATAATGCGAACGCATATGTCCTATTAGCACAAAAGCCGGCGTCCGCTGTCCGCCGTCTATGGCTCGAAATTCGGAGGATCTCAGAACGCCGTCGTACGATATCACAGCACATGTAACCCAACATGTAGTCATGAATGATGAAACGCAACGTATTCCGACATATGAAAGTCATAGCTCGCATCATAATCATGACTAAGGGCTCATAGTCATTCTGCAAATGTAGCATGACTCGGCACTTTACAAGTTACGTATTGCAAGGTTTATAGAGTTGTACAAACAATATGCATATTCATGCCTCGTAGTCGTAATCATGACTGATGACTCACAGTCATTGTGAATCGTAGGATGACTCAGAACTTTACAAGTTATGTAATGCAAGTTGTATAGAGTTGTACAAACATTATGCATAGTCATGCCTCGTAGTCATAGTCATGAATGATGACTCACAGTCATTCTGATACGCTGCATGGCTCAGCATTTTACAAGCGACTTATTGCAAGGCGCATAGAGTTTCTAAAAAGTATTCATAGTCATGACTCATGGACATTGTGCAACGTAGCACGACTCACGACTTTAATATTTTCGCATTCTCGCATGTAAGCAGTCTTAAGTGTTTCTGTCGAACTGTTTTCTGAGCATGCACTGCGCATACAATATAAGATTCGGAGCATGCAGTATAACATTCGTTCGAATAGTCTAATAGGGTGATATGTGATTCTCTATTTAAAATTTTCAAATAGTCGCAAACCTACAGTTATAATGTGCGGAAGTAGGTTAGCATAATTCACGAATAACACGTTGATGATTATTGAGATTGAGCCACCATTTATCGATGGCATTGCCTGACATATTACGACTCAGAAACCTAGTCCAGTACGTTCGCCTGCACTAAGAGTTTTTTTGTTTAGCGCATACATTGCGACGTTATTGAATACAATCGTCCTGTTATCACCGCAGCCGTAACATCCGGAGGCGGATTTTGCAGGTCAGTGACGAAGTTAATGCATTCTTTCAACTTACTGCCGTCTAAGAGGCTGGTAGTCTAAAAGGTTGTTACAGGCGCCCATTTCATTAATTTTTTTCCACTCCCGCTTTGCGGCTTAAAATTATTTGTACCTCGAAATTTATTAAGCTCACCCAAGAGCCACCGGTACAAGACGACATTTAATGCCAAATGTCATCTGTGAAAACAGCGCACTCATCATCATCATCATTATTGCTGTTATGTCCAGTGCAGGACTTAGGTCACTGCAGCTAACCTTCATCTAACCTTTCCTGCTCCAGACGCGACCGCTTACAACCACAAACTTCCTAATCTAATTGGCCCTCCTGATTTTCTTCCATCCTCTTCTACACTTGCCTTCTCTTGAAATCCACTCAGTTACCCTGAGGAATTATCTGTTGTTGGCTCTCGGAATTCTGCCAACGTCCATTTTGTCTCCTTGATATCTGTTAGAATATCATTAGCTCGCGTTCATTCCATAACCTTTTCAGTTCTCTTTCTGCTTCTTCACGCTAAGCCCGTTATGCTCAATGAGATTTGCAAGGAGCCTGCATATTACTTTCTTTTTCTTTGTAACAACAGAGCATTTGTCTCTAAGTCCTACCCTCACCATCTTCCATTTTATAGTTCTACAGTTCGCTCGTCATTTTGCTCTCCGACACATTTGGCCAATATTCCAACCCTTCATCAACTTCTTCATCAACTTAGTGCTTCCATTTGACCAGTAAAACATAGCTTGGCTTAGTCATTCAATAAGCATTATCTTGCAGTCTGTGTAAAAAAATAGGAACATCAAAATCAGTGACAGCAATCATCTTTTTTTTTTCCTAGTTTGCATCCGCGAGTCGTTCTACTTTTTGAGCGTTATACACCCCACTACCTCAAACCTACTTATGCGTGCCAGGCTCCGAAGCTCCTCAATGCACCCCCCCCCCTCTACTACAAGCACGCACGTCTTCAGTTGCAGGTAGTACGTGCCCCAGCATTTCTTAATCTCCACTCTCTCACCCCATTTCATATATTTGCTCCTCGCGTGGTTCGGGTGTTCACTCTTCTTTCACCGCCTCGTAAATTCCATCTCTTTTTCCTCTCATCAGACACACAGAGCGTTTGCATTATTGCGCCAGAAACAGCTTCGTGACAGTACCAACTTGTAATGCGCTAGCATTAGAGTCCACAGTGATTGATCGAGAGAGGTCGGATCACCTTGTGACGTCATCATAACCTGTCCACCATGACAGGCGCAACCTGGCTTACGGATTCTGAGCAACCTGCCCACCGTGGCAGGTGGCAGTTAATATGATCGTTCGATAGAGGTCACGTGACCTTGTGATGTAATAACAACGTTCCAAGCGGGTTGTGAGCTGCCTGGTTTCTAAACAGCACCCCAAATATCATTGAGTTTACGTCAGGAGCAACCCAGTGCTGTTCGTTGTCACAAAATTCGCCGATTGTTCGAGGGAGATGTGACGTCACAAGGTAAGGTGACCCAAAGACACCAATTACAAGCTGTCACCCAAAGTACGCAAATTCAAAAATGGTCCTAAATCCTTAACCGACTATGAAATCTGATGATATCGCTTTCTATTCTTAAGATGACTGAAGCTTTTAAAAATATTTTTTTTTTAGTTTTTCACGATTCGAACCTGTAGAATTTTGTCTCTCCTTGTGATTTGTTTTGCTTTTACTATCTTTCGCCCGATATTGTGGCGCTGTTCGCAAACACATCTACCAACTGTGTTGAATAGCCACTAAAAACGTGTCTTTATCTTCGCCTCCACTACTGTTCACAAACCCATGCCGAGCTACTAACCTCTCCTCCTCTTATTCCCCTAGGTCGTCAACATGGCGCTCGTTCACTCAGAATGGCTGAAGTAGATCTTAAGTAATGAGCAAAAGAATCCTAGTTTGATTTTTATATTTAACTTAATCCGTCCGCTACTCACGGGAACGAAACACACTGGACGCAAAAACAACGCATGCAGGCAGGGCACAAACTATCAGCTGATTTTATTGCCAGAAAAATGCACTTTCTTTGAATGGTTAAGAAGAAAAGGAACATGAAATGAAAGAACTTATGAAATATGTTGGTGTCAGGGTGCAGAGTTTGCGTCTTTTCGTCTGTGGTTGATGGGCGTGCAAGGAGAGTCTAGGGTTTTCCCGTCTTTTCATGAAGTAGGTTGAAGTTGAAGTTGAAAGTTTATTATTGCATTCAAAATAAAAGGTCACAAACGTATGCAGCGAGAGGTCCCATGGTATAAGACCGCGGGCGGGAGCTCCCATGACAATAAATTTCAATAAGCAACAAGATAAGAAATACACAACACATTAATTAGCGATGCAGAGAATGAATACATAGTGAAATATGAGTTAGTGAAATATTTAAATATAAACAATATAATGCAAGAGAATGTACAATAAAACACTCACAGATGTCGCGATACATAGAATCAATAGCAAAAAAGAACAAAATCACATATTAAGAAGGAAAAGCTTTAATTTGAGTTTGAACAATGAAAGCGCATTAGTTTTTTTGATGTCCAAGTTCAAAGAATTCGAAAATAATATGGATGAAAAATTAAGGCATTGTTTCCCGTAGTTAGTTCTGATTTTAGGTAGTAAAAAGTTATTACGCAACGCAAAATGTATGACGATGTTGCTTATGAGCGTGCCGTGTGAAAATATGCTTAGCGGGATCTGATGATGCAGAATCTTAAAGAATAGGATACCAATGTTGTAAAAATAATGGACCGAGATAGGTAGAACGTTTAAATCTATGTATAAAATGCGTGAGGGTGACATTCGAGAGGTATAGGTTATGATGTGCATGGCTTGTTTTTGCGGTTTTATTAAAGGCCAGAGATGAATATGATAGCTATTACCACAAGATGAGATACCGTAGTTTAAGTGGCTGTGGATTAATGCGTAGTAAAGGAATGATAAAGTTTGGATCGGGAAATAGCTTCGGGCTTTAATTAGTGCGCGTAACCCATACGAAATTTTCTTGCACGTTTCAGCTACATGATGATGGAATTTTAAGTGAGGGTCAATGATAACACCCAGAAATGAAACTCGATCTTGTGACGAAATAGCAGCAGAATTGAGGTATAGCAGTGGTGTAATGGGCAATAGCTTTTGAGGGGGATGGAAAATCTGAAAACATGTCTTAGTGACGTTTACGGACAGGCGGTTAATGTGGCAGCAGCGCTCAAGAGAATTAAGGTCATGCTGTAGGTTATGTATGAGCTGATTAATGTCCTGGTGCGATGATATCATGGTAGAGTCATTTGCGTACAGCATACTATTGCAATTCTTTAAAGAGGACTGTAAATCTTTAATGTAAAGTAAAAACAATACAGGGCTTAGAATGGAACCTTGTGAAACACCCTTGTTAATTACAGCTATGTTAGATGCGTGATCGTTAATAGTGACTATGTGCTCTCGGTCGCAGAGAAATCTCTTCAGGAGCATTAGTGGAGGTCCAGTGATACCTTATGATTCCAGTTTGTGAAACAAGGTGGAGTGATCGATGGAATCAAATGCTTTACTAAAATCTATGTAAACTGTTCCTGAGAACATTCCTTTATCAATAGCCAGCCTAACGTAATCTATGAGAGACGCTATGGCAGTATCTGTAGATAGTCCGCGGCCAAAGCCGTGTGGACTATCTGTCAATATGTGAAATTTTTCAATATAACTTGACAACCTTAATTCAATTAATTTTTCTAAAATCTTGTCAAAAAAGGGAAGAATTGCAATTGGTCGATAATTATTCGGCAGAGCTGGATCACCTTTTTTTAAGGCAGGTATTATTTTTGCTATCTTTAGCTGCTTGGGATAACTGGCACATTTAAAAACGAGATTGCAGATGTGGCTGAGGACTGGAGCAAGCAGTGATCGGATACCTTTAACATGCTTTCTATAGATATCGTCCACGCCGGGGCCTGTCGTGTTCAAATTAGCAATTACGGATAGAACTTCGTCTGGACATGTGGGGGTAAGAAAAAATGAATGAGGGCAGCGCTCAAGAGAAGGTGCGCACAACGAAGACAAAGGATAATTAGATGAATTGAAAAAATAGTTGCTAAATGCATTCGCCATTTTCCTAGGGTTCGATAAAATAGCACCACCGCATAAAATAGATTTAACAGTATTAGGCGACTGATGAATGTTCAGAAATTCGTCAAGCTGCCATTTTCGCTTAGAATTGTTAGTTTGTCTAGATCACTGGTTTTCATAGTAGCGTCGTTTAGCTTTCCTTAGAAGCGATGTTAGTATGCTGGAATACCTTTTATATCTCAATTTAAGACGAAGATTGAACGCCTGGCGTTTAGTTTTCTTATACATGTTTTCTTTTTTCTTCAGAGAGTTTAACAAAGCAGTAGTTATCCACGGGGAAACGGGGGTATTATATTTTCTCGTGGAAGATTGGAGCGAAGTGCATTTATTGATTGCTGATGTAATTATTTTCGACAGTTCATGTACAACCACTTCTGGGCCCAAGAGACCCAAAATGTATGAAAGATCAGTATTAGACATGCTTTCAATATATTTTTCGGTATCAAAAACTGACTTCTTAGCAGACTTGTAGTTACTGGAACGATATGATAGTGCGTAAAGAAATACCGGGAAATGATTAGTGACATCACACTCTATCAGACCAACCGGAGGAGCAATGGGAAAATTGGAGAGAATATGATCAAGTAGTGAATGCGAACCATGGTCATTACAACGCGTAGGGGTGCTAATTAAGTTTGCATAACAATAGCTGTAGAAACAGGTTGTGTAGTCGACGCAGATGGGATTTGTTATGTCAAGCATATTGATAATAAAGTCGCCCATAATGAACACATTTTTATTCTCGAGTGATAATTTATGGAGTGCTAGTTCAAAAGCCCGGCAGAATACAGACGCATCATTTTAAGGGGACCAATAAATAGCGCCGCATATAACTTTCTGTGTGTCACCAGTTGATAGCAAGTCAATTTCTATCCAAACCGTTTCGCATTTATTCACATTCAAGCACAAATCAAGGCATCTTTTTTAGGCAATGTTCTTTGAAATATAGGTAGCCGAACCGCCATAGGGGTTATCAACACGGTGGGCGTATTCGCATGAATAGCCAGGAAAAGCATACAAATCTTTATCAAGGGATGATAGCCAGGTTTCAGAAAATGAAATGATGGAAAATTGATGCTGAAGGGAGGTAAGCAAAGCGGTTATGCTATCGTAATTCTTCCGTAGGCTACGGGCATTGAAGTGGATGGCAGACAGACTTTTAGATTCGGATAAGATAGAACGAGCATCTTCCGGGGAAAATGATGCCATGATGGTGGTTAGAAATAGGTAGAACGTCAGCACCAGTATGTCTATTCACGGGAAATGTCAAGGTCACCTACATTATTTATCCGAAAGACTGTGCTGTTCTGCTCCTTCCTAGCCAGAATAACACAGTTCGATGTCCACAAGAAGGCCCACTTGTTTTCCTTCTTTAGCTTGTGCGCCTTCGAAAAAAGGTCCTTATTATCAAGTGAAAGATGCTGATTGACATAAACAGTAGACTCCTGCGTTTGAGGGAAACCCAGGCATGTCGTTGTAAGATGAGTTTTCCTGGCTTTTGCAAGGAATTCCGCGTTCTTGTTTCGTGAGAGGAAACAAACAATTATGTGTTTTTCATTCTTGTTTCGAGTTTTGCACGGTATCTAGATCTTCTGAATTGACGGGGCAGTCAATCTCGCTGCCAAGATCCTCAACGATCTTGATGCAATCTTCACCCTGAGTAACAGGGACACCTCTGATTTAAAGATTATTCAGACGCGAATATTGTTCCAGGTGGGCAACCCTGCGCACGAGGGCCTCATTGCTCTCCTCTAGTTTCTTGTTCTCGGCAGCAAGACCAGCGTCCCTATTCTTTATGGTTTCAAACTCGTTGCTCATGAATTCAAGAAAGTTTTTCAGCTCATCAACCTCAGTTTGAAGCTCCTTGACAGTATCATCACTGCGCAAGGCAATGGTGCTTTTGACAGTGCCAAGTACATCAGCGAGTTTTTTCAGTTTTGCTTCGAAGGATAATTTAACTTCCTCGAGTTCTTTAGCGACAACAGCAACAGTGGGAGACATAACCCAAAATGATGCCAATGAGGTCAACGGAGAGTTCAAGTTGAAGCTGGGTTTTCATTCTCACAACAAAACAGCTGCCAAGGAAATTGACGAAAAGACAAAGACATACCCAAGTGTCGGCTTCCTATAACGCGTGCCACGTCACATGGAGCATGGTGAAAAAAAAAAAGTTGCAGGGTATACATATGGATGCATCACACACACACACACTGTATACCAGGCATATATCTCACAGCACGTATATAAGCCGGATAAAATAAATTTATTGCATGCGGTTTTCAAACGAGAACTATTAGTAGACTATGAATCAATACTGTCATTCGTTCGCAAAGAGGAAGGGGGAGGCGAGTTCACTTGTTATGCTGCAGTTTGACGACGGCACGCCAATCCGCTCCTCTACTTCGCTTCTATCCTGCCAATAAAAGCTAGCCGCCGTTGCCGATAGCATATCAGTGATCTATAAGTTTACATTATTAATCCTTGGAAAGTATGTATTACGGGGCATAAATGCATCTGTATCCCATTAGGGTTACAAACAAATGTACAAATCAGCCACCAAGCGGGAATCTCCTTTTAGTGAAACAAAATGGTAGAACGGGCACATGAACGCACACACGCACGAGCGGACAGTTTTTGAAGCATTAGGCTTTAAACGTTTTTTTTTTCTGAACATTTCTAGAGCAGTATATCAGTGGAATTGTTATGTTACAGCGGGGTTTCAAAGCTAGACATAATAGAGAAATTTCCCGATAACTGGCTGCCTGTGTAGTAAATTCTATTTTGTCTTTATTGGCAGCCATTTCGTAGAAGTGTTTTTTTTTCTGGGAGAGGGGGGGGGGGGGGCGGGAGATATATAGGTCACCCTGGCACACCTACAACTTCTTCGCATTTCCGTTCCACTGATATAACAAGTAAAAAACGAGTAAAAAAAAGAAAAAGAAGAAAAAAAACAGTTGGTCCTTTCCTGCACCCACGGCAACAGTAGGGCAAGAACTACTACTCTGCGTTGCTCTACGCCCGGACAGCTTTCAGCGTCGGGGTAGCGTGAAATGTTGAAATCGCTTATGTATTTCCGCTAACGCGCGGACAAATCGAAGCATGAAAAAGAAGAAAAAAACGAGTAACTAGGCCTACTCGATTTGCATAAGCTCATATCACCAATTCTTGTTAGAGCATTTTAAACAGTTCCTAACCAAACTAGGACCAGCGCGGCCCTTTGGAGAGAGGCTTCTGTAGAGAACTGCAACCGCGACACTCGTGTTTGCATGGCGGTCGAAAGCGGACAGGAAGTCGAACGGGCTTCGCCCTACTCGGGGACCGCGCAGCGTCGAACATCATGGCAACCTGAATAATTCATCTCAGATCTCTTATTAACATAAAAACTGCAGAAGCTTAAATCTATTCCCCGTCTATAGAGAGCCTCTAAAACTCTCGAAAGCAGAGCGCTTCTCTGCCCCGGCATCGACTAATCGACTAGCTCCGATGGTGACGTGCTCTACTTTGACGCCAGACTGGAACTTTATTTCGAGCGCGGCTTTATGAGAACTTGCCTTTTCATGCATAACGAAGAGCTTCTAGTTTCGATATACGTCATTTAAACGTCGGCTTTTTTTCTGCCTGAGTGCTCTCAGCGATTTTTACGCTACGTATCATTTTCATATCCCAAATTTAGCATATATTTCAAGGCGAAATATTTGGATAAGAAGGAAAGGAAGGTCGAGCGCAAAGAAAATGGAAAAACAAGAGTGCTATATTGTTCTGCCTTTGAGTTATTGTATATTATTTGCTTATCAACGTACAAATAAAAAAATTAGCGATGTGCATTGTAAATTATTGCAAGGCATTATTTCACCAAATTAAGCTGTTTTTAAACCATATTGCTGAAGGTTTGGTTGAGAAAACAACAAGGCGATGTCCGAAATTTAAAAAAAAAAGACTGATAGAAGGGATTAAAAAAGGGGAGAGGGAGGACAACAAACTCTGCCCCAGATTTTCACGATATACCAAGTGTTTCAGCGAACACCTGCAAATATTTTGAGAAATAGGCTTTTTTGCGGTAAAAATACTGCTTTTCCGAAGATACGGTGGTCGTAGCTGGAAAAGGACAGGATTAATTGGAGAGACATGGGAGAAGAGGCCTTTGCCCTGCAGTGAGCGTAGTAAGGCTTATGATGATGTTTTCCAGTGTTGGCGGACAACCAAAAAAAACACGGTAAACAGTTTTAAGCAGTAAGCTGGTTAACTGATTTTTAATAAATATCTTTATAGCTACAAGAGTTAGGCGTCTAGATGCAATTAGAGATTTCTAGCGGGTTGTTACTAATAGTCATATCAGTTTCTAAAATTTCGAAAACACGATTACCCTTGGCGCTGTGGCTCGACAAAGTTTGGCTTTCTCGACTAGTTACGTGCACTGGAGGGGTTGCTTTACCTGCACGCTTTTTAAAGAGCATGTATTTTCACATGATGCCGCCGTATTTTGTCGGGCCACAGCGGCGAGGGTAATAGCGTTTTCGAAATTTTAAAAACTTGTATGGCTATTACTAACGACCAGTTGCAAATCTGCATTTGCAACCAGCCACTTATCTGTGATAGTTAAAGAGTTAGTTATCAGAAATTAGATAACCAGCTTACTACTTAAGACAATTCACCGGCTTTCTGGTGTCCGCTTATGCTGGTAATACTGCTCCGCAAAAGTCACAGTTTTATCCCAGAAAGCTTATTTTTGAAAAATGTTTAGTCTTCCCTGAAATATCTGGTGCTGTGCTAATGCTTGCAACTTTTTCAGCCTGACACGTGCGGACTACGAAAAGATGCCTGTCAGGCTGCTTGTTTTCAGAGAGTCGGTCACAGACACGTGCCCAGTTTCGCCCAATACCTTCAAAGGCGAAGAGACGAGTGGGAGCACTTACACTGAACAATCGCTTTCGCGCGCTGAGCTCGGTAAGCGCCATCCTCCCGAGGAAGAGGTGCCTCACGTGAGAAATCAATTTCTCGTGTTTGCTCACGCTCCCGGAGGCAGCGGATGCATCGATGGCACCTTATCGCGTATGCATCCTCTTCGGTTCGCTCTTGTTTGCTTTAGTGGTGACAACCGGTGTCAACGTGCTTTTTTTCCCGGTTACCTGCCCTGCTATCTCTATTTGACCGCCATAGCTCTTATGTTTATTTCCTTTTTGGTGTGTGTTGTTATTGCGACGTGGCTGCCAACGCGCATGCAGCTAGCGGTGCTGGCTAATGGCCGCTTCTGCCCGCCTGTAACGGCTTCTGTCGATGTTTGTGGACGTATTCGCTGTCTTATTCTAACACACTGGCCGCAGTACACATAGCTCGACGTCTCGCGTTTTGCAGATAGATAACGTTAGCCCAAGAATTTGCTTTCATTATATAGCGTTTTTATACCTTAAATTCAGAAAATCTTTGTTTTCCAATTTGACTTGACAGCGGCTGCTTCAACTCCCAACGTCTTTGTTATTTTTCATTTTCTCTAAATCTTCGCTCTAGTTGCGGGCGCGTCAGAATATAACATAATTACTTTCAACAACCCCTCCCACCCGCCCCTAACGCCGCGCCTTTCTTTTAGTCGCATTTTAAGCTTGCCGGAAATATTTTTCCTTTCAAACATTCCTCTTCTTCCTGCCGGGCACCGAATACGCGCCGGCCTGAACTGGCTTCGCTCGCCGTTTTCCGGGTTTACTTATCCTCAGTATCTTCCTTATTCTTCAACGCCTTTTTGATTCAGTACTCGGGCTCCCTTCCAAAGTTAGACGATACATCACCCTGTTCCTTATTAGGCGCTCCCTTCCCCATTTCTCTCCTTTCAGGTTTACGCAGAAAACTTCCTGTTTTCCGCACTTCCGCACTTTTTTCTTTCTGCTTTCTTAGGTCCAATCCCAAGAAGATGTGTTTAAAGTGCCAGAGAAGACCATGTCCCTCTCGCAACTCGCTGCAGCTTTTGATGTTCTTTGCTTGCCTGTAAATGTTGTTTTTTTGTTAGACATTTGCGCACTGCAACAAAGCCAACCTCAAAAATAACGCAACAAAGAAACTTAAATAGCGAATTCCCAGTGAAAGACAACAGTTATATCCTCGAAGCAAAAATACTGCTACACGTTCTCCCTAAAGAATCTAAGGGGAGGGACATTTATTTTTAGACCTTCAGTCTGCGGATCCATCGCTCGCATCGCTTGATCATGTGGGCTTTGTTCCACTTAGCAGAAACCACAGCCGAGGTTAGGTGGAGTTAACCCAAGATCCTTAACCCACGTAGGCCATCCACGTACATATCTCAGAATCTCCCACGATCTTTCTTCTCTTATCACTGTCTTATTCGTTTCTCCCCATCAATGTGCCGTCTTCTGTTTCGGAAATCGATGCCGCGGTGCTGGAATCGTTCTCAGGGCGTCTTATACCTCTGTTCCAAACGCATACAGCGAGGTTCTTTCTCACGCAACCACGTGAAGAAAAGCAACAACAAAGGTTAGAAACATCATTCGTTCTCTTTTACTCCGCTTCCACTTGTTATAAGAAAAATGGAGGCGCAGCCGGGGTAAGATTATGTGCCAATGCTTACGGCGCAGCAATCGGGCTGCCCAGTGCCCCAAGCAATAAAAAGACAGAGACGAAGGAGCACAGAGAAAAAGCGCGCTGGCATCGCCGGATCCTTGCACGCAGAGACGTATTGTCTCGCGGTCGATATCATTGCTCCTTTATATTCCTTCGCGGACAGACTGAGAAAAAAAAAGATATTATGTGGAACAAGCGAGGCACTCAGTGTTCCGTGCTCTGTTTTGGCTGGGACGCGCAATGCGAAAAGCGTACAAAGAGAGACTAGAGACGAAAACGCCGTTCGGCCCACACGCGCACGCAAGAAACACCGAGACTCACACGGACGTACGCACAATTCCTGACAGGGGGGCGGGTTTAAAAAGAAGAACGCGCGAAACATTTACACGCACACACACACATATAGGTAGAGACGGGACGCAGAGACAGACGGGGCCTGCGCAGATTTGCAAGATAACCGTGACAAAACGAGGCCAGGGTTTTGCTCGCGTTAGCGCGCGTTCGAAGCGGGCTTGGCGATGCTAGAGAGAGGATGCGGGAATACCGCATGGTGGCGTGGTACGGCGTCGTTTTTGCCGTCTTCGTTCCCCGCGCGGACACCCTGTTGCGTGCTCGCGACAGCTGGGTCCGGGCGACGTCAGCTTTTCGCCGACTGACAAACAGGGGCCCGGCGGCGGGCGCTCCATCACCCGCCGAGGGAAAGCAGGGGAGGGAGTACCGGCGTCAAAGAAGGAAAGCGGTCCAAACGCAGAAGAAAAAGAGGAAGAGGAAGGGGAAACAAACAGGGAAATAAAAAGGCAATTGGAAAAGCGACCGGCTCCTTCGCCTTCTCCTCCAGTGGTTCTGTTCTTGCGACGCCCGGTACATAAGAATATGGTCGCGGAGGCGCCCAGCATGTTCGTATGAAGAGGACGGTAAGCGTGTGGGCGTCGGCGTGCTGCTGGCGGTGATGCTGCGCTGCCGCCGGCTGTCCTGCCCTTTGAGGACGCAAAAGTGATGAGCCTCGTCGACGTAAAGGGAAAGGCGGGGTGAGAGGGTGGTAAGGAAGATAAGGTTCGCCTTAGGTGTCCCGAGGAAATCGCACGGGCAGCTCCTCTCTCTGGGTGAAGCCCCGGGCTGTCGTCTCGGGCGTCTCCTTCGGCCGCGGCGGCGGCGGCTTTCAGGGGGCTCTCTCAAGTGAGAGACTTCCTGCCGAGGCGCGTCACGCGGTGGTGACGTTAAAGGTGAAATGACAGGCATTTTCAGGTTTTTTTTTTGGCGCCTTTCTTTCAAGGTTGTGAAAGGTGAAAGAAAGCAGATTCGGAAAAGAAAGAAAACATTATTCTATAATATAAACACGCCCGTAATGTGGAAGGAGTATTAACAAACTAAATTTTCTACGCTTTATTATTCGCCGCTTTATACGCGCCTAATCAACCATAAGGTTAAGGAACCAAGATAAGGGTTGTAAAGGTCTGGTGATTATCTTTAAAGTATATCTGTAAACGAGAGAGGGGAAGTAACGACATTGAAATGCATCACGTAGAGTTCACTTTCATTCGTGGGTACAGGCTATACGATCACGCATTTGCAATAATAACTTTTCTTTAATCGCGACACTTGCTTGAATGAGAGCAGCGAGCGAGCTTATCCTGTTTAGAGAACATTACACGTCGCAGATATAGATATAGATGAGATATAGAGAACATTGGAGATATGGATATAATTGAGCGCAGCTTGCAGCTGGTGCTTTAAAAACAATTCGGGTTTGAAGGAAACGTGTCGGAAAATGCAAACAAATGCTCGCTCTGGCTTGAAGCATCGCTTCTCTAATAGGCTACATGAACCTTACTGACACGACATTCTTATGGAATCTTCTATCGGAATCAAAGCATTATGGTCACTTTGCGCTGGTTACTTGATTAACCGTGTAATTAGTGAGCAACTGGCCTTTAAGAGTAACATCCGTAGTCTCTCGACCCCATGGCTAATTATAGCGTTAGCGGAAGACGGCGTAATACAAAAAACATCAACTAGCCGGCCTCAACCAGAACTTTAGGGAAAACTAGACCCGTCACTCAACACAGAACAAACCCATGTCCTCCGCGAACTTCAGACTGGCACTTATCTCGCGGAACTAATGATATTATATTTAAGATGGTATGATAGAGCTTACTGCGCAAGCCGTCCGAAGCTCAGGGCAGATTCGGTGCACATCCAATGCTCTTTTAATGGTGCCACTACCTCCCGTTATTTTCCTTACCCTTTCTTTTCCTCCAGGAAGGCTTGGCTTCATTCTGACTCGGGAGATAAATAACGACCTTCAACGGAGCGAGCGTTCTCTTTCGCAGGGCTCCAGTATAAGCCTCACATACAAATTTTCCTTACCTTCCACCTTCCTCTTACATAAGGTTTCTCAGCATGTCACCACTATTACTCGCTGTTCAGCATTCTAAGAACACTGATGACGCCGCTCCATGTTGAAATTGTACGGGCACTGTGAGCAGAAATACTACTTGGATGTCACCAATTCCGTTTCCTGCGCTGTTCGAATAATTTTTTATTATTTAAGTGCGACATGAAGTAAGCTCTTTTTTTTCGCAGTGCAAGCAAAGTTCAAAAACACACTCGTTAATGGAACAAAAGCGTGACTCAATCTGAAACTGCGCCCTAGACTAGCATATTTTTTTCTTCTTTAAATGGCTATCTGGTTGAGATGACCAGTTGAAATGGATACCAATGCTAAAACGGTACAAACGTTTTTATTTCAAAGTATTCAAGCTTCAATGTAAACGCCACACATGATAGCTGTTGAATAAATTCCTCTGTCTAAAGTATTTACTTCAACAAGCCAGGAAAACACGGCAGCGCCTGTCTGCCCCGTGAAGGAAGCACGTGGTTAAATTCGTCGTTCTTAGAGGGCTTTTCGAACCTCTCGCTCATTCCACAAACTTTCCTGCTTTCCGCGCTTTGAGCAAAGTTTTCTTTTGAAAAAATTATGCTGTTATTCGCTGCTTGTTTTTGCTATCGGAACTCGAACTTTCAAAGTGGAGCATTCCGCAAAGCTCTACATGATAAAAAATCCTTCAATCTACCTCCGAAAGCTAACTTATTAATATATAAATGAAGAAAAGGAAGAGTTGCCGCCGCGGTGGCTCAGCGGTTAAGGCGCTTGACAGCTAACCCGAAAGACGCGGGTTCGATTCCGGCCGCGGTGGTTGAATTTCGATGGAGTCGAAATTCTAGACGCCCATGTACTGTGCGATGACAGTGCACGTTAAAGAACCCCAGGTGATCGAAATTTCTGAAGCCCTTCACTACGGCGTCTCTCATAGCCTGAGTCGCTTTGGGATGCTAAACCCCCCTTGAATCATGACTCATAATCAGAAGAAAAGAAAGAAGTACTCTCAAACAGCTCTGGCAACTACAAGAAATGATGGGTAATTTTTGTCTAAGCAAACCTAGAACTATTTACTTTCGTTGAGGTAGCGCAAACTTACTTTAAACTCTCTAATATTCTTGCCAATTAGGAGTACGTTTAAGTTGTACCTCAGTATAAACGATAACTGCTTGTTCGAGAAGCCCAGGAAACATTACTATACACCTTTTTCACATGGCCGCTTTGCGTATGCGCGCCTCTCCTCCACAACCTCCACATGTCCAGATTAAACCACCTGCTCCTTCTGCGCATGCGCACTTCATGTTAGCGACGAGCGCATGCGACCCGTGGCAGCAAACACAGTCAAGCACATATTAACAACTTCTCAGGCCTATTGGGTGCCTGCGCCTCCTGGTAATTTGTTTTCAGCAACTAACAGACGAGTTTTCGCAACTTCTTAGAGGGCGCCACATCTTGTGAAAGAAGCGGAAAGAACCAGCACCGGAGCTGCCCAAACATGGCCCCCTCAGCTTCCCATCCACCGCGTATCAATAGCCAGCCCGATCACTGGACTCTGCCTCGTATACAGGGGTTCCCGCCGAAGCGCGCGGAAAGAGGGGCGAAGCTGGGAGCGCGCGCGCGGAAGGGCGTGCAGGCGAGAAGTTGCGCAAGGGGGCTTCTGCGCAGCTTGCCGCAGAGCGGGCGTCCAGCGCCGCCGCCGCATCGCGCACGCAGCAGCAGCAGCGGCGGTTGCGGCCGCGCCGCCGTTGACGACGCTGCTCCCGGCCGCCAGAGCGTGCTCCCGTCAGCGCGGTGCCACGACCGCCGCCGGCAGAGCGCACCGCCCCCGCGACGAGTGGCGCGCCGCTTCGAAGAACAACTTCGCGCTCGGCTCGGGCTTCGCGCCATGGCGCCGTCGCGGGCTACGCTGCGAGTCCGGCCTCCACCGGTGTTTGCCGATGCGTTCGTCGCCGCCGTGACGGCGGTGATCGTGGTCTGCGCGTTGATCGCCTCACCGCCACCTGTCCTCGGATATCTACAAGACGATGAGACTCCAGGTGAGCCCGCCTTCCGTGTTTACTCTTAGGAGATAAAAGTACGCGTTCTCGTTGCAACGAGCGCTGCGCGCATATTTATCATTATAATGAATGATAACATCCCGCCACTGATGACCCCGGTCTATATTGAGGCTGTATCGAAGACGGTAGTCATGTGATATATGTTCACATGGGCTCAGGAAAATATGAACTAACTTTTGAATGTTTTTTCGGCCTCCGAATTCCTTGGTTTTCCTTTGAAAACTAGCTATTTGGTTCAAATCTCAATCTGTCGGTCTGCGTAAGTTTTGACGCTTCTGAGTAGCAAAGCAAAACTGGCAGGATGCCGAATACGGAATTCATAAACAGGACACCGAAGCCACGTCGTTCATACGATGCGGGGACAGCTCTTGGAACATGTGCGATGAAAATATACGGCGCCGGAACGTTTGCGTGATGCATGGCTGGAGATGTCAAAACAGGTACTCTCCGAGCTCCAGGAGACAGGCGCGAGGAAGATTTGCAGTGACGGCGAATATCGAGTGCTTGTTCCGTGACATAGTTGTTTTCGCGTTGGTTTCATTTCCCTTAATCGGCTGCTCGCAAGCAGACACGCGCTTTCGTACGCACGAGCGCTCTTTTGAGTTTGAGCTTCCACGAGTGATGCCGACGGGGAGCGTCAGTGCTTTGTTTCTTTTGCAAAGCAGGCTCGTACTGCGGCGAAGACCACAACAAAGGTGTCAGGTTTCGCCGTGTTTTCTGGCGCCCTGCAATGTTGCGTTCGTTTTTCACTTTGTTCCCAACAGGTACCCTGCCTTGAGTGCTGGCATGAGCAGAATTATTAGTCCTCACTGGAATTTGATAGAATCTTCAAGAAGCTTTTTTATTTTTATTTTTTAGCGCTTCATAACTACCAGAGCTAACAAAGTCGGTACCCCTCCTAACGGCTACAACACTAGAGGAATTTGAGTTTAATGTATAAGAAGAAAGCTTTGCCTCAGAATTGGAGCCAGGCTCCTATCTAAATACAAGGGTGAAAATAATTTGTCTTTAAATGCCGCTTCTGAAAGAATTTTACTCAGTTTGTTGCGCTTAAAAAGGCCTGTTAAGATATCATTATATTTTAAAAGGGAATTTCGAGTTTGATTTGAAATTTCTATATAAAGTGCCTGTGGTCACATGTTTTCAACTTTTTCAAGATATGTTTCTGAAAATCTCTTGTGCTCTAACAAAAAATGAATATTAGTTCAGCAAACTAACCTTGTTATACATAAACAGAGCAAGAAATAGTCATTTCAAAGTTAGTGTATGTTTTTCCGTTGTTTTTAAATCGAACACTGAAAACACTCGTTCAGCTGCTGTGAGGATTTTGGTGTTACTCGTGTTATGTACACAAAGTACATGTTGGTATTTCTTGCGCTGCTGCAAAGAAAAACGGGTAAACAATCATCTACTTCAGTAATCCGCAGACTTTTGCATTTTTCCTTCGAAAAAGATCGATGTTGGTGGAATTTGAGAGGAGAGGAAAATTTTTGCTTTTTTCTTCAATGTTTTGTTTTCAATCGCCCTCCGGTTAGAAGTCAAAATTGGGACATAAGTTGCCCAATCATGTGTTTCAGTGTTTCTTCCGCCTTTAGAAAACAATACCAAATTTGAGGCGGACCCAACGCTCTTTCATAACATATGTACGAAAAAAAGAAGAACGAATCGCCCAAACGACCACACGCTCGTTGTTTACAATACTTGACGCAATAACGGAGTTGACGATTTCATGCTACAGTGAAGAGGAAACTGGGCAAAAACGCAGTTGCTGCCCACCTTTGTCTAGCAAGCACGCCTCTCCATAGATTTCAAAGTGGAGCAAAAGTAACTCTTCTGAAAGGAAATGTAGTAGGTTAACGATATTTATTATGCTGTACTATTTCGTTGTATTTCTGCATAAGCATTCTCTATCTACCAAGAAGTGTTTTGTAGAAAAATAATGCTTGGATATAAATAATTGTGAAATTTGCTACGCGTTTCAAAGCTCGCTGTAAGCTCTTTTCTCCCTCTAGAAAGCACCCATATTGAAGACTTTTGCGGTGGTAGTAGCACGTTGATAGGGCCTAACATCAAGACAGAGCATTTTTCATACCTTTTCGTACTTTACCTTTCAGATTATATTTAATTTTATGTTTTATTTTCAGCAGAAATCTTTCCCAAGGCACTTATTTTCCAAAATGACAAATGTTTCCAGTGCGGCTGGCTAATTAAGGCGCCCTGACTTCATTATTTTTCGCGCAAACCTTAAGCACTCCAACAAGCGACCGGTAAAATGCGCGGCTCCACATCTTCTTAAAAGGCAACAGCATTCACACAGCCTTGTTAATCTTGAAGTGCATGCTGCTGATTCAAACGAGATTCTATATTCAAGATAAACGTGTCTTCCAATCTGGAGAAAATACGCTGCAGAGCTGCTGAGAAACCTGACATTCTAGCTTAAGGTGCAATCCTACCATGCAGGGATTTCAGCTTCAGCTGATTAATTTAGCGACTGCCCGCATCTCCCCTCGCATCAGCGGGGCTTAATTTTTCAGTGGTTGCCTCAGCTCGGTGCGATGAGCATCAAACCGCGAGAACTCATCAATTTTTGTAGTTTTCTTTTTTGCACTGCACATCAGATTAAAACGGTTCACATTACTTGTACCTAACGTCGACACGAAATGTAAACTTAAGTTTATTTCTTGGCCTATCAATTACTGGGAACGCGACCATAAGGAAAAAAAGAAACTCTAAAACGCAGAGAAGGTGCCGCGTGTGTTTTAACGTCGTAGACATCTTGTTGATTTTCAAGGAACTCCGGTACTAAGGTGGCGGGCATAAACTGGGCGCAGCAGGTGGAGGACAAAGTTAATGCGTGATTAGTGGGAGAGGCCTTTGTACTGCACTGGAGGGTAGTTGGGTTGCTGACGATGATACTTGATTCTACATCAGTAGACATATTGTCCAGGCGGTACGATACAAAAATTTCGGCACGTTCGAAGTAAACTCAGCGTGTCCGCGTTTTGAAACCCCTCATAATTACCTGAAATTACCCGGAAAGTAACTGACTAGTAAACTCAGAAAGACGTCTGTCCCACACCGCTTTATACGCCCCAGGCTACACCACATAGGCCAGCTTTATTGGGGAGACGTACCCTAATGTTGACCAATCCGGCTTGACAAGAAAAATAAACTTCAGGAAAAACTCTCTGTACATTAGTCCTGCTGTGCGCAAAGCCGCACAGTGTTTCTTGCTAACGTAGCCACGGCTGAAAAATACAAAAAAAAACGGGCCCCTGCAGCAAGCGACCAGAGTAAAGCTCACAACAGCAGCACAATGCGAGAGCTAATCACGGCGGACACTAAACGGGAGAGCCTGAGCAGACACAGCTGCGAAGCCCAGTTTGCACTCGACAGGTAAATACCCAGCCCCATCACGGTTCTTTTATCTCCCTCGTGTTTCAGCACTGCCCTAATGTGAAGTTTTTTGCTTGTAAAACCACTTAAGCTGGCAATGACTTCCATTAGGCTCTGTGTTTACCTTTTTGTCATCCCAACAGCGCTGAGATGATTATCGCTTCTTGCTAGAACTGCGCCGCGCGAAAGCGTGTCTTTAGGCCAGCACTTAAAGCTAATTTCACTTTTGGAACGTGCGAATAAAGGGAAATAAGGTAACGATGAAGAGGAGCGCATTCTTTGCAAAATAGTCACTTCCTCTCTGATTTAAAGTTTCCTTTAAAAATTTTACCGCCCCAAATTTTAACCGCGTAGGTCGGAACTGGCACCTTCGTGTCATGTGTTCGTAAATTAGTGCTTGAGAAACACAAATGTTTGACATTTTTAGTGGCAAGTAAAGTATAATAATTCAGCATAGCACCGTGGTCCTTCATCACAAATATTTTTGCCTGAAGTACACAGAAAGCAACCGGCAATACATCGAGCGGTCACTGTAGAAATACCTGGACTGCATTATTGCTGCGTACTTCTCTACTGCTGTCATTCCAAGTTATTTTATAAAACAATAAGAGGTCTCCTCATCAAAATGGAAGTGGTTAGAAATGTATTCAAGGCAAAAGCACTCAAATTCTTCTTAATTTTTCACTGTTTTAAGTTGCGTTTAGACCACTTGGATGTTAATAAGGACAGAAAGTCAAGTTCTGTGTGCGTATTTTTGGTGCACGACGAGTGTTACGTAGTATCAGCTACCAATCAGAGCGAACAAGACAACTGTAACGCCAAGAGTAAAACAAGTGTATCTTACTCCAGGAAGGCTGAAAACAATTACCGTTTTCTTTCACTTCTAAGACGTGATGATCCCTTCGTGATGGCGTTAATGAAAGAGCCTACTGTATTTCCTCTGCGGGCGCTAAAAATTTTCTCTATCTGTGTTAGTGTTACAGCTGTTCTCTTCGTTCACTTTAAACTGATGCTATTTATTCAGTGAAGTGCCATAATCATGCGCTATTCAGGGCGCGAAAGCTTCGTATCTAATATTACTAATATTAAATATTTCCGTTAGCGGCGCGTTTTGCTCCTTTCATCGCAAAAGTGTCGCCAATGTTCTTTCTCCGACAGTACGAAATTGTCAGTTAACGCCAATTCAATAGGATTTACTCCACAGACGGAACCAGCACAGTACAAGAACGATTAAATGGTGCGAGTAGTACGGATCATGGACTCACTATATCGGTTCATTATTCTGAGCTACCTGGAGGACAGGCTAATTGTAGAGACATGGGAGTGACCTTTGCCCTACAGTGGGCGTAGTCAGGCTGATGATGATGATGATGATGATTACACGAAAATCTACACTCCGGTCCCATTACAACGTCCCATGCCACGAGTCTACTCGTCTGATTCAACTGTGCACTTAAAGATCCCTTAACAGCTGCAGTTCTAACTAACCCAATTTCTGAATATTACAGAAACAGTCAAAAGATCCCAGTATTTAAGAAATCATGCATTATATGTATTCCGAGCGACATGTACCATCGCCAGGAAAAAGATATGAACCACGAAATGAAATTTAAACTTTTATTGCACTACAGGATAAGACTGAAGGCAGAAAAGGATAAGAGTGACATGCTTAGCATCTGTCGGCTGAGTGAACCGATACTGTTAGTTCAGATTTCCAGGAATAAAATGTCAAATCTTGTTTCGTGGTCCATTTATTTTCCTGACGACAGCACATAACTTGAAGCGCGTGTTGATCACCACCCTCACTGTAATTTGTAACGCTGTATAGTTCATGAATTCAATACGGAGGATGGAGGTGTGGTATGGAGAAAAAAACTGAGCAGCTGCATCCAGAATGAAAAAAAAACATGAAGAGGGAAGGTAGAGAGTTTAACGATAAGAGTTTTTCGGTTGGCTACCCTACTCTGAGGAAAGAAAAGAAAGGAGGCAAAGTAAAAAGGGCCACCAGAAGGCCCTCGCAGCATGTTCACATCTGGTAAACAGAAGAGAAGTGCAGAAAAGGAGAGGTGTGTCCCTGGTGAGACGAGCAAAAAACACAAGGCCGGAAACTGGCCAATTTGCATCTCCCGTTAACGCCTGGCATTTACTGCATAAAAACACTATATGCGCAGATAAGTATAAACTAAAAATACAGAAAAACATTGGGTACACGTCCAGATCATTCAAATATGGTGGTCTACGCGAAAACTGAGCGCTGATCCAAGTGTTCGAGCCAAAACTCACAAAATCAAACACGACAGTGAAAAAAAAAGAACGAAGAATCTGCCTGCATATTTTCTACTGCGGAGATTTCTTTGGTTTGTTTCAGCTCGTGGCCAGTAATTTACGGCTTTTATATCTTCCTCTTAATATATGAGTCCTCGCCTGATTTTTTTTATTCAGTAATCAGCGTGAGTTTCGTGCACGGTAAGCATCTCACTCGCCCGTACGCTGTGGGGCGGAACAATTGTTATCATTAATGATGGGGCTAGCATCGTTTGCTTTTTGTGCGGAGCGAAGCTGCACTACGACATAGGAATGCTACGCACGACTGTTCAGAAGAAGAAAAGAAATAGAAACGATGACGACAAAAAAAGGAGGGAGTGCGGGCAGGCTCATTGTAATTGGCTTTTGCTAACGAAGTATCAAAACTGAATTACACTTTTTGGAGTACGTGCTTGTAGACTCAAGATGGGGATGGCACGCATGAAGCGAAAGCAGCTCGTCGTTTCGTTCAGTTCGGATTCTCAGACGCGCATTCCTAAATTGAGGGGCGTTTTTAGGATTATTTCGGAGAAACGACTTGTCTTGCATTAGCGCATCTTTTTCATTCTTATACAAATTTGCTTCTTGTTAACGATGAGATCTTCTGGAGATAGCCTTTTGTAAGAAGATAGCAGTTATTATGACAATATAGTCTTCCTAGTTCTGACTACGAGTTGCTTACTTTAGATGAGGATGGGTTGTGAACTCCTTAGTCATTGTGGAGGCTTCTTTGAGAGAAGCTCGGAGGTTTGGTTCTACCATTCGCATTTGAGACTGTGTGCTCATATTTGGTGATTAAGCATAAATTAGATTAGGTTTCATTCATCTATTCTAAGCACTTTATATTTAAAAGAGAGGCACGGCGCGAAACAAATTCTTATTTTCCTTTCCTTTTTCTTTGCTATATTACCGGTGCCGAGAGTGGTTGTGGTGAGAAAGAACAATATCATAAATTTCCTTATTTTAAGGGTATACAAAACGGCACATACTCGCCACAGTTCGATACCGGCTGCGGCGGTTGAATTTCGATGGAGGCGAAATTCTAGAGGCCCGTGTACTGTGCGATGTCAGTGCACGTTAAAGAACCCCAGGTGGTCGAAATTTCCGGAGCCCTCCACTACGGCGTCTCTCATAGCCCTAGTCGCTTTGGGACGTTAAACCCTCCCCCCCCCCCCTAAAAATCAAACCAAAACATACTCGCTCGAACTAGAAGCGCAATTTATTCCTCCGTTAAGGAATACAGTGCTTTTCGTTTCTCGAATAAAAACCACACTTGTTACAAGCATTTAATCGTAGATGTATGGGCGCTCCAGCGCTGAATTTTTCTCTGCTCACCTAATGATTCCTTGTTACAGTGAAGTTGACGAACGACACTGTAAACATTTCCGGCTGTATCAATGAAATAAATCAAGGTCCAACGTAACATATTTGTCCTATAATAATAGAGTGGGCGCATGAATTACTACGAGGCTAAATTCGTCCTCATGACTAGCTCCACGCAGACTCCTTGCAGGAATTCAGAAGTATCATTCCCGTCGGGAAAAAAAAACGCTTCAATAGCACAAAAACACTCGTACGAAAATGCTTATTGCGCTGAAAATGAATGCGTAAAAAAGGATTGCATGCAGTAATTACGCCGAAGTTACTGAACTTTCGTTCCAAAAATATCTAAAAAAAGAACCTCAGTTGAATGTTTTTAGGCGGTGCGAAGTAATAAACACAAAAATAAAATCCACTACATTGCTCCTTTATTCCCTACCCGCTCCTTTTCATCCCTTCAGTTTCTACCCTTCCGCACATATTCAAAAAAAGCTTCCTGTAAGTAACCATAAATGTCCTGCACGTGTACCGTTCAGAATGACATATGGCGGTTGCGGTGTACCGCATGATTATCAGCGCAGTTCCTGCATCTTACTCCTACTGCACTTCCTGACGTATGCGCTTACGTAATTGCTAACATTTATCTCAATGAACGCGCAAAGATACAAACCATCAGGCCCACAACTTTTTGACGTCAAAAAGAAAAAAAAAGACATGCACTGTAGGAATGAAGTGCTTCTCTTTAATACTTTTTTGCACGTGTTTACACGCACGCTGGCAGGTTAAAATGTGAGGGTAGTAAATATTGGAGCAACCTCAGCGCTAATGCGCGCCTTCTGACCTTCTAGTTTAAATTTTTGCCACTCTCACCTTTCAGCTTACCTGCTGTGCGCTTCATAAGGCTCGGTAAAGAGAACGCCCGTGCATCCAGGCTGCTCCGTGACGTTGGTTTTAGCAAACACTTAGAGGAACCGCCGACTAAATGACGAGCAAAGGCAACAAATCTTGCAGGGCGCACGCACTGCACGGGGCGCTTTTTAATGCGCGCCGCCTGCACCGACCATGAAGGCAAAACACGAAAGTCTCGGCGCATCGCAGCGAGCTAGGTGCGTCTGTATGCACGAGCTACACGCGGCTGGGTTTGTAGTGGCGTGCGCTGAGTCTGCTCGGTAAAAAAAAAAAAGTAAACAGCAGCCATGTAGCGCCCGCCGTTGAGGGTTAAAATTGATTCTGGGGGCAAGGTAATAACGCGAGGCTGACGCGAGGCGCTTGCCGGGACTGATGGAATAGAGGAGGTTAATCGAGAAATCGATCTGTTCGCCCCAAATGTTGCGACGTCGAGACTAATCTTCCTCGCTTGCCTTCTGTGACTGAGCATGACCATTGTGACCGTCGTTGTGTATGGCGACGTGTTCCGAAAAGCAACAAAAATTAAACAAAAGCGGCAATATATCTGATTTCTCGTCTACTGAGCCCATATACGGCGGAACTAATCAACGAGCTCGAAAAAAAAAAACCGAGCAGCCAGATTTGTTGAAAGTAATTTTAACCGGACATTCAGCATGAATGCACCTAAATGCACCCTTCAGTGGCAAGAATTAAAGATTCGGAGCAAAAATTTCCGATTACAGTGCTTTCATGTGAAATACGACTTAAAAAAAGTCACTTATCGCGAGAAATACATCCGACTTTCGTCATATAAATCGATAAGAAGGAGCATTCTTTAGAAGTCAAGGAGCTGTCTTTTAAGTATGATGTCATCTATTTTAGTTTTTTTGTTCAGACTGTTCCCGGCTGGAACCTTATGGCGCCGGATGTTGTTCAAGTTCAATTTGTTGAGTCTTTCTACCTCGCTTTGATTCTGTGAAATTTGTGTCCCAGATTTTATTAGTTTCTCTGTATCATCCCCACCTCCTGTTTTTTGCGGTCATACCTGCATATGTCAAATAAATGAACAAAATGTTTAAAGTACAGTATATGTTTAAAGGATGCTTTCCAGGAGCTTTGCAATGAACTGCTTATCGACCGCCTTCAATGGATGAAAAAAATACCCCATCTATTAAATACACCTTGCGAAGGAAAAGGAACTAGAGACCGAACAAAGCCCATTCGCAAAGGTCGTTTCCAGTCAGCAGCAGGTGTATGAGTGCGTGTCGCAACGGGCACTATTTATCTCCAGGTCTTTATGAGACGAGCGCCCGCCTTACAGTAGCTGCCTCCTACGGGCAAAAGGTCAAAGTAGCGCTTGCGAAACTCTAATGTGCGCTCATTACACACGCTCTTTGCCCACGGGGGCGCGCTTCGTATATTGTCTCGTAGTACATGAACGGTCTCTGGTACATGCGAATGTGTGCGCCTGGCATAGTCGCATTGTTTTAGCCGCCTCATCTGCAAGCGACAAGCATGTTGAAAACCTGCGGCTTATCTGCGTTGCACTTCTCGCGCCGTCGTGAATAACGACTGCAGGAAACATATTAGCTGTGGTACCGGTTACGTCACCTGCGCGCCATGGACGCGTACAAAGCGTAATATCTGTCCCCGTGTCGGATAGAAAGGAAGGTGATTATTGTTCAGCATTGCGGCACACTTAACTGAGTGCTTGCTTGTAGAAATTGCGTGGGCTTGAAAAAAAATGAAACGCAGTTTTATATTTTTTTTGCTCTCCAGCCCTGGAAAATGAGGATTATGAGGCTCGCCATGTTATTCGGCTGCGCGTGTTTTTTTATTTTGTTGCCGCCCGATGTCGTTGTTCTTTCACTGAAACGCCAGCACAAAGGCGGTTTAACATTCTGCCTTTATCGAACTCGACCGCCTCAGCTAGAAATCAAACGATGATTTTTTTTTTCTCAACTGAGTGTCTCCATAGATCTTATGGCTGACGGTGTATCGAGCGTGCGAGGAATGGTGACTGCATTTCGCGATGCGCTCCCATTACAAGGTCGAATGCGCAATGACGCTGGCCCACAACCGGCACCAAGTCGAGCTTGGGGGGGATCGCTTATGGATCATTCATCGAACGGTGACCGCCGCTCGGGAGTCCCGTGGTGCGCAGAAACTAATGAACATTCGAGTACGATAATTTTTTTTTTTTTTTTGCGGTATGCGCGCTCTGGGGTTCACGTGAAAATCCCTACCACTACCGGCGGTTGGACTGCCTCGAGGAAAGAAGACGAGTTCGGGTGTTTGTGTTCTATGCCTGCAAGTGGTCGCTTATGACGACGGTAAACTCGGAGCCGGCGATAGGGATCGAAGAGTGAAAAATTACATGGTCAGAAGGGTATACGCATCAACTCACTCGGCGGTCTTGGTGTACACTTGGTCTGCCTTACGCGTGCGCGCGCATTCACTGGCTCACTGATATACTGACATCCTCATTCGCTATCACACGCGTTCACTGATGATCCCTCACAAAAGCGAATCAACTTTTTCTACACATTTCTTCTTTTCTGCCTGTGATAACATGAAACAACGAATAAAAACCGCAACAGACACAGCACGTAGGGAAAGTTCGTGCCGGGACATCAATATTAACAGCGCTCGGTCAAACTCTTCGATTTCTGGACTCACGGCCTTTGACCGCTGGTTGTGGTAATTGCGGATGGGTGCCTTTATCAGAAAACAATTCCACGCGACTAAGGTTAGTCGGCAGCGTACCAGCCGTTGACTTTTAACACACATGTAGCGAGGTTGGCGATACGGAATCTTTACAGTGTAGCACTTAGTGGCTTCGTCGGCTATGATATTCAGAGCATGTGCCACTTGGTCCATGTCTTTTGGTAAAATAGCTTTTAACTAACGAATTATTGATTTCTGAGGGTACAGTAATTTTCTTTTTGAACATCAACGATCTTCGTTTAATGGCTTACAGCTGAGCATTATCTAAGTCTAAATGGTTTTCCGCAGGAGAGCGTCTCTGCTAAGCTACAGACTGCCCCGATGTCAATACCTGCGTTTTCCTGTGCTCGCAAGGGCATGAATCTGTGCTAACTTCAATGTCCAGCCTCCCATTCATTCATATGCCGAGAGGAAACGCGACTATCTAAACAATCCTAGCTTTGATTGCGAAAAGCACTGCCACACTACGTGGCGTATTGCACATAACGCCGATATATTTCTCAAAATCACTATTTAAAAATGCTGCCATCAGAGTGCTCCCTTTGCAAACCAGGTGCGCAAACGTGCTGACGCGGCCGTCAAAGATGCTGCCTTTCTGTTGAACACAAACATGTTACCGAGATCCGCATCTTTCTAATAGTGCCATTCGTCGCACAAGTAAGTAATCCGAGAAATTAAATGGTACGTGGTAACGTTTTTTGAAAACAGCGCTTTCTAGAAACCGTTCCACTGATAGCCCTTGCAATCGCATACTGGCATGTTACTAAATTTTTATTTATTTACAGGAGAAACGCAAATTTTACCCGTGGAGATCCTTGCAGGCGTATGGAAGCGTTAAAAATTGAGTTGTTTGTTTCAGAATGAGATGTGTCATTCAAGTAAACTGGATAGGCAAAACGAAAATCCCCCACGGTGTTCACACAAATAAATATGCTTGATGCTTTTTTTAATGTTTTATTCAAGCATTGACCTTCATATGAATGGTCGTCAATATGAAGAACGTGTCGCATAATACTGATGGTGATGTAGCAGATGCAGTACCTCCAAACTGCACCCTCGGCAAGGCTCTGCAGACCACTCTCTATGAAGTGTGTGAAATGCTCACAAAGAGTAGTTTAGATAAGATGGACGAGTTAATAGCGAAGTAAAAAAAAATTGCTTCGAATTCCGAGCAAAATACTCTAAATGAAAAACTTCTTCATCCAGAGCATTGGTTTCTGGGTTTTCAAAATGAACAGTTTATTGCAGGACTGATTTGGCACTGAATGATAAGGTGTCCGTTCCTGCGAACAGTTAGACTTTCCTTCTAGTAATCCCGACTGTCCACGCTGCGCACCGTGCAGGAGATGCCTGTGGAAACGGCGTCAAAAGTGGACGCCAGCAGTGAACGCCATGAAAGGCATGCATTGTCAGAAATAGGTTTTTAATGCACTGAAGTCAGCAATTTCATTTCGTTGAGATAGGTAATGCGTGCATTTTGATATTTTCTGGGTACAAATGTCACCATGGCCTTGGCTGCACGGACAATTGAGCTAGTTGGTACATCATTTTAAAACTTTCGAAAGCGCTGTGACAGGGGACCACCAAGAAGCGCTTGTCCTTCGTTTCTTTCTCTTGGTGTCCCCTGTCTCAGCGCTTTCGAAAGCTTTAAAAGGCCTTGAATGCTAGACTGTGTTTTTTTATTTATCTGAGTTGAGCGCATGAATACAAGCTTTGAAAAAATGAGCGTACATGCATTAGCTGGCGGTGCAGCTACAGGAAGCCGCTTTGATCGAGTGATGCACATATAAATCGGGCAAATTTAATGTGACTTTCAGCGAGTGACACACGCCTATTGTGCCATCTGTGCAGTATCGCAAGGCAAACATTATAATCACTCGCTGCAGAAAGCACTCGCATGAAAGTGAGCGGGGCATACCCTTTTCACTCTGCTTGAAAACACCTCACGTTCTCTACGTCCGTATCTTCGACACCAGTAATCCGGAAACTAGAACTCCTTAGTTTTAACACGTCAAAAATTTTAATTCGAAAACTAAAATAAATACACCTGAAAACGAACATGCTCCTGCATTATAGCATGTAGTATTAAACTTTGGTGCTAAAATCTGATTTATGTTTGCAAGAAGCTCTTTAAGAGCAAACGACACAAAGCTGCTCTTCTTACCCGCCCCGGTGGCTCCGAGGTTATGGCTCTCGGCTACTGATCCGGAGTTTCCGGGTTCGAACCCGACCGCGGCGGCTGCGTTTTTATGGAGGCAAAACGCTAAGGTGCCCGTGTACTGTGCGATGTCAATGCACGTTAAAGATCCCCAGTTGGTCGAAATTATTCCGCGGCCCTCTACTAAGGCACATCTTCTTCCTTTCTTCTTTCACTCCCTCCTTTATCCCTGCCCTTACGGCGCGGTTCAGGTGTCCGTCGATATATGAGACAGATACTGCACCATTTCCTTTCCCCAAAAACCAAGTATTATTATTATTAACAAGGTGCTGGGCTTCTTTTCATATTTGCCTGGAGTTGTAATGCTTGAGTATTTTGAAGTTGTTGCAAATGCTTCAACCCTCCACCCCCCCACCCCCCCGAAAAAAAAAGATGTTGTGAAAGATCTTTTTCGAAATTAAAACAATTAGTTCGTCTAACAACTTGGACATTGCGTTAAAAACGTTTAGCTGGTATAAGTTTTGCCGACTTTCATAGACACCAGTTCCATACAACTTTTTTTTTCCTTCCCTTTTTATCACCGCGCCACCGGAGTGACACTTCACAGGACGAAGTGCATTCGCAGCACTCGCGGAAATGAACACCAAGTTGGTCACTCCTATCCACCCGTACCAGTGCTGCCCTAACTGTCTAATCTCTCATAAAAAACAAGCACAGCAGAGTTAGCAGCCTCTGGCCTAAAAACAGGCATCCGTTGCAGCCGGTCAGCCGCTGCTATCGCTATTTGTGGAGCTGCCTCGTGCCCTCAGAGCACGTGGCAGGAAACTAGAAGCTAGACTTATCCCCGCGCCGCGTATCAGACCATTAGGTCAGGGCTTCCTGTTACGTTTTCAAGGCTTCGAAAACATTCGAGATTGTCCTTTTGCTTCGCTCCGCGGACATGCCGTGATTGGCCGCACACGTGTAACTCGTGCTGAACCGCCACCTAGGCTGCACGCAAGACTTTCAATTATTGCTCATAGATTCCTGATTCCTTGTAATGTGATCTTATTTTAGATGGTCATAGTTTCCATTACTTAAAAAAATGCGCAGATCTGATATAAGTCGCAGGCATCGGGTTTCCTAACAGTGCCATGAAAGGGTGAGTCTTACTGCAGGCTGATTTGTCTGCTCCGCAGTCAATGTTACGAAACATTGTTTCTAATGTTCAGTATTCCTATAAACTGTATTACCAGCGCGAACAATAATATGAATCCTGTATCTGTTTGTTGCTTGCTGTCAGTAGCTATTGATGTTTAGTGTTTTCTACAAGTTCGCGCGACAATACATTTTCAGTCACGCAATATACTCATGGGAAATTTAAATTATTTCTCCTTTTACTGTTTTCCACATCTTATATATTATACGAGACAACAGCATGTTATGCGAAACACGAGCCAAAGGCTAGTGGCGGGTTCAATAAAAAAGTAGTTTCTATACGCAGCGTACGCAACAGAATTGCTCAGCCAAATACTCGACGAAATATTCAACAAAGTAAATACTTTAAAAGGGCTCTGAAATTATTTTGATGGGCATATTCTAGGGCAACAAATGTGTTGAGAAGGTCTACGTGGGTACTGGAGTCGAATCTGAAAACTCTGCGTGAACCCTACAATTTAGAGAGAGAGAGAAAAAAATATTTAATGCATAGGATGTGTGGTTGGGTGGGCGCTCATTCTAAGAACCCATCGGGTTTTGCCGCCACACTTGCCCGGTTCTCAAGCTGATCTTCCGCATGTGAACCGGGCAGCGCCGCCTCCTAGTCCTAAGTTGTTGGGTTACTGATTCTTGGTAATTGGTTTTGGGGGAAAGGAAATGGCGCAGTATCTGTCTCATATATCTTTGGACACCTGAACCACGCCGTAAGGGAGGGGATAAAGGAGGGAGTGAAAGAAAGGATGAATAGGTGCCGTAGTGGAGGGCTCCGGATTAAATTTCGACCACCTTGGGATCTTTAACGTGCACTGACATCGCACAGCACACGGGCGCCTTTGCGTCTTGCCGCCATAAAAACGCAGCCGAAATTATTCCGGAGCACTCCACTACGGCACCTCTTCCTTCCTTTCTTCTTTCACTCCCTCCTTTATTCCTTCCCTTACGGCGCGGTTCAGGTGTCCGTCGATATATGAGACAGATACTGCACCATTTAGTTTCCCAAAAAAACCAAGTATTATTATTATTAACAAGGTGCTGGGCTTTTTTCATATTTGCCTGGAGTTGCAATGCTTGAATATTTTGGTGAAGTTGTAGCAAATGCTTCAACCCCCCCCCCCCCAAAAAAAAAAAAAGAAATATAGATGTTGTGAAAGATCTTTTTGGAAATTAAAACTATTAGTTCGGCTAACAAATTGGACATTGCGTTAAAAACGTTTGGCTGGTATAAGTTTTGCCGCCTTTCATGGACACCAGTTCCGAACAACTTTTTTTCCTTCCCTTTGTATCACCGTGCCACCGGAGTGACACTTCACAGGACGAAGTGCATTCGCAGCACTCGCGGAAATGAACACCAAGTTGGTCACTGCTACCCACCCGTACCAGTGCTGCCTTAACTGTCTAATATCCCATAAAAAACAAGCATAGCAGAGTTAGCAGCCTCTGGCCTAAAAAGAGGCATCCGTTGCAGCCGGTCAGCCGCTGCTATCGCTATATATGGAGCTGCCTCGTGCCCTCAGAGCACGTGGAAGGAAACTAGAAGCCACAGACTTATCCCCGCGCCGCGTATCAGACCATTAGGTCGGGGTTTCTTGTTACGTTTTCAAGGCTTCGAAAACATTCGCGATTGTCCTTTGCTTCGCTCCGCGGACATGCCGTGATTGGCCCACACGTATAACTCGTGCTGAACCGCCACCTAGGCTGCACGCAAGACTTTCAATTATTGCTCATAGATTCCTGATTCCGTGTAATGTGATCTTATTTTAGCTGGTCATAGTTTCCATTACTTAAAAAAAATGCGCAGATCTGATATAAGTCGCAGGCATCAGGTTTCCTAACAGTGCCATGAAAGGGTGAGTCTTACTGCAGGCTGATTTGTCTGCTACGCAATCAATGTTACGAAACATTGTTTCTAATTTTGAGTATTCCTATAAACTGTATTACCAGCGCGAACAATAATATGAATCCTGCATCTGTTTGTTGCTCGCTGTCAGTAGCTATTGATGTTTTGTGTTTTCTACAAGTTCGCGCGACCATACTTTCTCAGTCACGCAATATACTCATATGAAATTTAAATTATTTCTCCTTTTACTGTTTTACACATCTTATATATTATACGCGACAACAGCATATTATGCGAAACAACAGCCAAAGGCTAGTGGCGGGTTCAATAAAAAAGTAGGTTCTATACGCAGCGTACACAACAGAATTGCTCAGCCAAATACTCGACGAAATATTCAACAAAGTAAACACTTTAAAATGGCTCTGAAATTATTTATATGGGCATATTCTAGGGCAACAAATGTGTTGAGAAGGTCTATGTGGGTATTGGAGTCAAATCTGAAAACTCTGCGTGAACCCTGCAATTTAGAGAGAGAGAGAAATATTTAATGCATAAGATGCGTGGTTGGGTGGGCGCTCATTCTAAGAACCCATCGGGTTTTGCCGCCACACTTCCCCGGTTCTCCAGCTGGGCTTCCGCATGTGAACCGGCCAGCGCCGCCTGCTAGTCCTAAATTGTTGGGTTACTGATTCTTGGTAATTGGTTTTTGGGGAAAGGAAATGGCGCAGTATCTGTCTCATATATCTTTGGACACCTGAACCACGCCGTAAGGGAATAAATAAAGGAGGAAGTGAAAGAAAGGAAGAATAGGTGCCGTAGTGGAGGGCTCCGGAATAATTTCGACCACCTGGGGATCTTTAACGTGCACTGACATCGCACAGCACACGGGCGCCTTAGCGTTTTTCCTCCATAAAAACGCAGCCGCCGCGGTCGGGTTGGAACCCGAGAACTCCGGATCAGTAGTCGAGCGCCCTAACCACTGAGCCACCGCGGCGGGGCCTGATTCTTAGTATAGCCGGGCTTTTCTGGCATGCCCATATATGGTATTAATTAGGCACTTCACAGCAGAAGCTGCAACGCGGATGGTGCGAATTTGGAAACATACAGCTGAATTTGACAGGATGTATATAAGCATTCGATTGCAATTTCTTTAAACTGACCCATTGCTGCCTGTTCAGATTTTTGTGCGGTTCTGCGTATGCTTTCCTCGCTAATCTCACATCTTGGAGTACTTCCTTATAGCCTAATAGCGGGTTAGAATAATTACGTTCCTGCGAATGTTGGAGGATTCGGGGTTTAGCGCGCGGACAGGGGCATGAGCGCCTTCGTCTCCAACATCCGCAGAGTGTCATGTAGTCCATATTACTGTTTAAAGCCGGTATCTTCGTCAGCACTGAGTATAATGTTTGCGTGCTTACTAATCCTTCCTCCGGCATAGTTACGACATGCAGTCTGCGAGTCCGTGATTACACACGAGACCTTCCTGGAAACCATACCCAAAGCAATCGCCGCTTCCTTAACCTGGGTGTTTCTCTGGCATCGAATTGATGCCCCCTTAACTAATTTCCTTGTGCGTCCGTGCATGCATGCTGTCGTTGATATCCCCGTTGACTAGTCTTACCTCGTCCACGGAAATTGCCTCTTCCATCCCGCCCGATGTTCTCCTGATGGCACTCGCCCAAGCCTTTCTTCTTTTCTTGTGAAATGCGGGGCGCATATTTCTAAGAATAGGCTGCGCCTCGATTTTTCTTCTAATCATGTCTCCCACGTCCTCACTGTTCTCCGTAGACTAAATGCACCTATAATTTAGCAATAATTTAAAAATAATTTAGAAATAATTTTTAACAATCGCTGCTCGCAGTCGCTCGAACCGATTAGAGATACACCTCACCACTGGGCGTCCCCTACCCCGACGACGTCAGTGGGCACACGGGGCGAGCTAGAAGGCTGGCCCTTCTACCCACTGACGTCATCGGGGTAGGGGATGCGCGGTGAGGTGTGTCGCTCTAACCGGTTGCGAGCTACTGTGACCAGCAAGTTTTTAAATTATTTCTAAATAATACGGTCCATGCAGATCTTTCAAATTCGGCTCGAATACCCACAAAGACCTCCTCTACAGACCTGTCGCACTAGAATATGCCATTGAAATCACTTTAGGCTCCATTTAACACTGCAGTACACAACTAAGGTTGGGGAGTATCACCTAAAGGAAAAAACATTCGCATCAATACACGCAAAAATATATGCATGGTAATACATGTAAGAGCACCACAAAAGTAACCAACCGGACGTCAGCAAAGACAAGGAGCCTTCATTAGTTCATGTGTATATAGCTCTTTACAGCAGTAATAATTTTAGTAGATTGCTTGACATCTTTAAGCAATTCGTTCCATCGAGAGCGCCATTGATTGTAATAACTTTTTCACATATATGTTGTGGCATGCAGGTAAGTAAAAGCTGTGGCTTATTGCTGACCCAGCATTTCTTTGTGGTAATGTAAATGTGTTCAGCGAGAATGGTTCACTGGTTCGTATAGCAGCATGAAATATTTTAGAAACTTTTAATTTGTGTTAGGCTACCAGCCGGAGTCGTGGGAAAAACCAAATCAACTGCGTGCACATACAGACGCGCCTTAAACGCAGGGATTAAAACGCCTAAGAGCACTTGCTTTCATCTCGTTTCCACGCTGCTGGCCTTTTTTTTCGGCCGTTATTTTTGTTCCCTAAATAGCCTGTTCAGGTCTGAAATCCGATTCGCTAGGCTTGCAATGCAAAACATTAGCTGTTGTTATTGTACAGACGTGTACAAGGCCTCGTGCATAGTGTGAAAATGGTTGGAAACTGATATATTGAAACACCAGGGGCCGTATTCTACAAGGTGTCCATTTACCGCTGTCCATTTCGCGTCTATTCATTCCTCTGTCGGTGGTCGCTCAGGTATAGCCACGGTTTTCAAGCGTCTGCGGCAAGCGACCCGGCCATTGGCTGGTTGGCGACTGGATCCCTTATTGGCTGCATACTGCAGCCAATGGCAGCCAGTTTTCGGGTCTGTCTCCTGCGGTCGACAGAGCGCTGCGATGCACCTCACCATTGGCTGCATACTATATGCAATCTCAGCCAGTTGTAACGTCCGGTCGCCAACCACAAAGCCGAGGCTATACCTGAGTGACCACCGACAGAGGAATAAAAAGACGCGAAATGGACAACGGAAAATGGACACCTTATAGAATACCTGCCCAGTATTTGTCAGGTGACTACTCGATGCATGCTCTTCTTTCTGGGTATGTACGTGACGCTATTGGCTCTGAAAAAAAATTACAATAAAGTACTTTATGTGCCTACATGAATATGTCCAAAGACGTGCTACCAAATTTGGAGTTTTGATAAATATTAATCACTGCGTTCGTCACCCAAGACGCGCACACACACACACACAACAAAAATCAGAGTTCCGATAACAGTAGTGCTGTATTCGTCTGAAAGAAATAACTGCCAGCTGTAACACTTCAGGAAACGCTTCCATAGGCGTTATTTTGTAAGTTTGCGTTTTCTTTCCTTAGAACATCTGCCATTGGTTGCTGCTCCCGGTGACGTAAGCCGCATGGAATGACGTTACGCTGGCCGTGGCTAAAGCGCGCCCATTATGTCACTTACCTGCACAAATGCGCCCCACATGCATGTAGCACTGGCAGGCCTGCGCCTACGAATGAGGGGGCACGACGTTCGACATGCCTCAGAAGCTTTTTCGGCGCTAGTTTCATGTCGGGGACATAACTATGCATTGTTTGTGCAACAAAATGACAGAGCATGTTCCGTGCGGCAATACCGGACTAGATGCGGCGGAGATGGGGCGGCCAGCTACAGCCCCCACGTCCAGACCGGCCGTGCCTGAGATCGATAGTTTGCTTCCAATGACGATTTCGCCATTATTGACGTCAAGACCAAGCACAACCTGGGGTTTCTAAATACGGCCACACTTCGCTACGTGCTAAGTGGTCTGCATAGCGCCTGAAACGGTCATTAATGCATATCAGGGACCCTAACAAGCTCACCTCTCCACAGAGCCGACCTATGAATGCCGATTTTTTTCGTACTCTATAGCTCGTTCGCAACGCAAGATCGCTCCTACCATGTCGTGGCGGATCCGCATAGGGTGCCCACGCAATGCTGACATTTGGGGCGCCTTTCATCACGCCGCCGGACCATTCACGGGCCCGTATAGCGTTCCTCACCACGCAAAGCGTCGTGCTCGCAGGGCACTCTTCGCGAATCGTCTTGTGGTTCCCAATCGCGTGTGCCTTTGCAGTAACCGACTGAAATGCCACGACCGGAGTGCGCTTCGGTTCCACAAAGGGTACTCGTGTGGTCAGCCGCAGCAATGACATCTGAGCGTGGATGCGTCGGTAGCGAAGCCCCCTCGGTGTCTTGCGAAAGATGCCGCACTCCTGAAGTCTCACAAAGGGTATGACATTTCATTCGAGCTTTCGTCAGGCTCCACACATGTATCCCTTTTGATAACCGCAGCGGAGTCGTAACATCATGCAAGTTTGTGCTTCCCTCACGTGCTTAGATACGTTTCTCATAGGCGGCGGGGGTCCTTCTGAGTTTCGTCAGCCGTACAGGGCTTACCTGGACGGTATGAACAACGTTGAATAAGCACGTGTGCGTGCGTGACAGTTGCGTGAATGTATACCGTTTCACACTTTATCGCCTTCGTTTGGAGTATCTTATCCGATATCCCCACTACCATCCGTGTTGTGTTGTGTTGTGTTGGGTTTTATGGCACATAGGCAGCTAAGGCCATCATGCGCCAAGCTCAAGGTATAGCACTACACCGGCAAACATCTACAGTCTACTTTAAGCAATGCCTCCTTTCCTATGAGACAGAAATGCGATCAGTATAGCCTCGCTAACTTGCCTTCCTTTTCTAAATCACTCGTTGTTGCAGCACCACGCAATATGAGAAGAACAGAGGGGAGAGGAGAGAGGAATTCTTTTGATCTCGGCCAAAAAATTCGCTAAGAAGGCGATAGAATGCTGTCGGAACATGAGGGCAATGACAATTGGCGTGGAATGTCTGTCTGGGGAAGCGTGAATCGACCGGGGACGACACGTAAATGAGCCCGAAAGCCGAGATGCATGTGCAGCTTGTAGTTCTCTCTCAGTGGGCCTCCTGATTCGCCCCTATAGAAAGGAAAATGCGCCCTGCAATATAGCCATATTCTCCAAACTCAGCCCAACGGCACCTGTACTTCGTTTCGTCAAAATTTACTTGCAGTGATCGTAATATACGTGTGTGTGTGCGTGCGTGCGGGCGTGCATGTGTGTGTGTGTGTGTGCGTGCGTGCGTGTGTGTGCGCGTGTGTGCGTGCGTGCGTGCGTGCGTGTGTGTGTGTGTGTGTGTGTGTGTGTGTGTGTGTGTGTGTGTGTGTGTGTGTGTGTGTGTGTGTGTGTGTGTGTGTGTGTGTGTGTGTGTGTGTGTGTGTGTGTGTGTGTGTGTGTGTGTGTGTGTGTGTGTGTGTGTGTGTGTGTGTGTGTGTGTGTGTGTGTGTGTGTGTGTGTGTGTGTGTGTGTGTGTGTGTGTGTGTGTGTGTGTGTGTGTGTGTGTGTGTGTGTGTGTGTGTGTGTGTGTGTGTGTGAAGGAAGGCAACAACCACCGAAACCAAGGTGCATAGGGGAATGTATCTATTTTTTTTTCATTTGTATTGCTCATCAATGGGAGAATAATACATTTATTAATCTGTTCCTTGAAGAAAATTCGTTATAAAGTAGACGAAAAAACAACCATGCCGCCGGTGGGAATCGGGCCCCCACGACCTCCGAATTTCGCATCCGGTGCTCTCTCTCTCACTGTATATATATATATATATATATATATATATATATATATATATATATATATATATATATATATATATATATATATATATATATATATATATATAGCAGACAAGGTAAAGGAAATGAGGGGCTCATTTGGACAAATTTATGAAAGGAGCCAACAGTCACCTAAACCAAGGTGATTATGGAAATGTGTATTTTTTATATGTTGTGCTTAGCAGTAGGATAATAATACTCAGATTAATTTATCGCTTAAGGAAAATTACTTATAAAGCGCTGAATAAACAACCATGCCGTCGGTTGGATCCGAACCCACGACCTCCGAATATCGCGTCCGGTGCTCTACCAACTGAGCTACGGCGACGGCTGTGGAATCTGCTGCTCTCGTGGGGGTTTGTGTTTATTGGGTGTAAGCGAACATTGACAGTGTTCACTAGCGCCACCCTCGTCTAAGTGTTATTATCCCAGTGGCAAGCACAACACATAATAAAATACACATTCCCCTATGCACCTTGGTTTGACTGTTGGCTCCCTTCATATATATATATATATATATATATATATATATATATATATATATATATATATATATATATATATATATATATATATATATATATATATATATATATATATATATATATATATATATATATTTGGACAAGGCAAATGAATTCAAGGGCTCGTTTAACAAACATAAGCAGAAAGCCAAAGGTCACTCAAACCAAGGCGCATAGGAGAATGCTACCATTTTTTTTAATTTCTACGGCCAATCAATTGGTTTAAAAAAATTTCTATAAAGCAGCCGAAAAAACAACCATGCCGCTGGTGAGCATGGTTAAAAAATAGTAATAAAAAAGTTTAAAAAAATGGTAACAATCCCCTATGAGCCTTGGTTTCGGTGACTGTTGACTTTCTTCATATGTTTGTCAAACGAGCCCTTCAATTCATTTGCCTAGTCAACGAATAGCTTAATGGGGGTTTCGGTTCTGGCAGTCTCGATGCCATAGGGAGCATAAGAGAGTTCTCGCACAGTTTCCGCCCTCGCCGTTAGAAGACGTTCTACGCCGCACTAGCGGCATTACTGGACAAGCTACGTCCACCGCTATGGTCGAGGGTGGCGCTGGTGAACACTCTCAAGGTTCGCTTACATGCAAGACATAAATGCCCACGAAAGCAGCACATTGGACAGCCGTCGCCGTAGCTCAGTTGGTAGAGCACTGGACGCGATATTCGGAGGTCGTGGGTTCGGGTCCCACCGGCAGCATGGTTGTTTTTTCTGCTGCTTTATAGTGATTTTCTTTAAACCAAATAATTGGCCCTAGAAATTTAAAAAAAAGTGGTCCCCTATGCGCCTTGGTTTCAGTGACTGTTGGCTTTCTGCACATATATATATATAGCGTGTCGCTGGCGAACACTGTCAAGGTTCGCTTACAGGCAAAAACATAAATACCCACGAGAGCAGCAGATTGGACAGCCGTCGCTGTAGCTCAGTTTGTAGAGCACCGGACGCGATATTCGGAGGTCGTGGGTTCGGATCCCACCGGCGACATGGTTGTTTTTTCCGGTGCTTTCGATGCAATTTTCTTTAAGCTACAGATTAATCGAAGTATTATTCTACCATAGGTTGACACTACAAATTAAAAAAAAATCAGAAACATATATTCCCCTGTGCACCTCCGCTTCGGAGACTGTTGCTTCGTTCATTGATGATATATATATATATATATATATATATATATATATATATATATATATATATATATATATATATATATATATATATATATATATATATATATATATATATATATATATATATATATATGCGTAATGTGTGTGTGTGAACAAGTCATTGTTGCGCGTTCGTCTTTTCGTAGAGTCTTGTTTTTTTCGATTTCGTTGAACATCGCTTTATAGCTCTGCAATGTGATGCATTTTTCGGCATTAGAGGCAGTGCTGACCAGCAGAGTAACGCTCCTCATACAGTTCAGTTTACCCCGTTCTGACTGGCTTCAAAAGAGTGTGACGAAACTTTCGGAATTCCAAGCGCTGGCTCACTTTACTTCTCAGGTTGCTATTCTCGCGTCTTCGATATCTGGCTCATGTCTTGGCTGTGTGCCTTCCATCGTCACTTTTACAATTTTTTTTTCGCAAGAGCAATATCTGTACTAAATTTGGGAAGGCACAGACGGTAGCTTTCGCAAGGAATTGGCTCTCCGTTCTGATAACTCAAAGAACTCGCCGGTATGCGCTTGGGAACACGGAAAATTCCGGTTATCTATTAAGGCTGCGAAGCACTCAGCATAATGTAGGCTCTAGATGCGAGACGTTGAAGAAAAGGAAAAAATAAAAATCGAATGTTGAGAAAGCTAATGTCGTCCTTGCGTAATTCGGTCGACTTAATGCTTCGCTGTTGCTTGTTATAGCCGCGCACGTGCAGTGAAGAATTTGAAAAATGAACGTCGGGCAGACAAATATAAGCCGCGCCTCGGAGAAGGGAGAAAAAACCTGCGCCGAACGTGTATTTTGTGGAAAATAAAGGTGAAGAAACCAGGCACAGGCACACTTTCAATAGTGAGCGGAGCCAGCCGGGAACAGCGAATGCGCACGCCTCCATATGCGCGAGGAGCAGAAACAGATCGTCCTGGATACACCGGCACCAATGCGCGGGCATAAATCATTCCCAAAACGTCTTTTCGTTTGCATCAGGAAAAAAAAGAAAACCTAAAGATGGAGAAGCAAAAGCAGACCTGACGGCGAGAGTTAGAGGGACGTGAACACGAAAACGAGCAGGTTCGTTTCTTTGAAGTCTAGGACAAACTCGTTGCCAGTGGCTGCCGCTGAGTTTTACGGAGGGGGAAGGAAGTGGCAGGGAAGTCGGTCGTGCCTCGCGCGAGAGCTGTTGCCACTATCCGCCATGTTGCGAAAGTTCTCAAACGGTCTCGCCCTTCGACTCGCACGCACAAAACCAGGCGGCGCGCTGCCCTGCGTGGCCGCGCCGTCGTTTCTGGGTGGCGCTAGATTAGAACCCCGGAGCTTCATCGTCCGGCCGTTTTGTATCCAACTCTCCGGGAGAAGGCGAAGGGTGGATTTTTAGCGCTCCGACTTCTTTTTTTAGTTTACACTCAATCTTGTTCGCTTCATCTCTCGCTGAAAACTCGGCAGAAGAGGAGGCGGGAATGCGGGAGGGGGGGGGGAAGAGAAGGCGCAAAAGTTCTAGAGAAATCTCGTGTTGCAGAGTGCAGTTGCGCGACCACGCGCGCCCGCGCTCGACTGCAGGACGACGAGCCGCGAACGGAAGGAAAAAATTTTCGGGGGCGCTCCCCAGAGCTAGCGAGAGCGAGCGAGTGCGCAAACGCTAAAGCACTACCCTTCAAAGTGTGTGCGTGCCCCACCTACACCTTCTCTTTCTCTCTGTCTTTCCTTCTTTCCGCTACCTCCCCCCCCCCCTTCCGTCGGTGCCGACGCCGCTCGACGTCAAAGCCTAATTGACTGTGGGGCCGGAGCGCACGCTTTGTTCGGAACGGTTTTTCGCCGAGATACAGGGTTTCCCGCGCGCGCCGCTTTCTCCGAGGCCTGCCCGGCGCGGCAGCGGTAATGATGCGAGCGTGACGGTGCCGCCGCTGGCCCCCTCGACGATGCCGCTGCTCGAGATGAGAGGAGCAAGTGCGCGTGTTCGGCCAGCGACGACTCTCCCTTAATTTTTCTTCTTCGTCCTTCCCCCCCCACCTTTTTCATCCTTCATTTCGTCCCGGTCTCCTACGCACTTACTCCCTTCTTTCCCATTACTGCCATTCCTAACTCCCTTTTTAGCCCGCTTTTTCTCTTGTCGCCAGGGAAGTTCGTCCCAAAATGCTTCCCTTTTTTTTGTTTCCTCGAGATCAACCCTTCCGTCGTGCTTCCCTCCCTAGCGGCACTCCTGTGCCCAGGCCCTGGCGCGAGTGTCCCTATTTGTTCTTTTTTATATCTGTCTCTTCTTCCATCGTTCCGCCCCAGGGAAGCTTTGTCCTTGGAAAGCTTTGTGTATATGTGTGTCTGCGTGCGAGGCCCGTAAAAGACTGGAATTCTTAGATAATACAATTCCCCGTGGGGAAGGGATGCGCGCGCTTGTCTCGGAGCGCTCCGGAAGTGGCGAGGAATGCAGACGCTTGAAGAAATGTCGTAGCAGAAAAAGGGTTCTACTGCACTTCCTTCCATTTATATGTATTTTCTTTTCTTTCTAAGCTACGCTCGGTCCTTTACCCAGCAGAAGCGTAAGCGCTCAGGAATTCGAGTACAGCAGTGGTGTGAGGTGAGCCCTTTTTTCGTTGTAAGTGGTGTTATATATGGCCGGAGTGGGGGCGGTATTCCGATACGACACTTCTAAGGCAGCGCCTTCCTGCAACAATTGGCTTTGAAGCCAGCGTGCGGAGGAGGCGGCTGTTGCGCTTGCTTTTCCTATTGCGAATCGAATCGAATCGTGGACCGGCAGTTTCGCGTCCGCCTTTCAATCCGCATTGGAATTACTTTTAGGCTCTGAGCGTGCCTTGAAAAATGAGGAAAGAGACTCTAATCTAGTGAATGATAAATAAAATGCTCCTTAAATTTAACTGTTGTAAAGTTTTTAATGTGATAGAGGACAGTTTAGAGGATGAAGAGCTACAAAGGTCACTTTAAAAAAAAAACAGGAAAGGCGTAGATAGTGCATTTTTACGTTTCGCGAAATTGTCATGACATGACCAGCAGTCGCTCATCGGGGTTAGCGATGGGATGGTGTGTACTGCGTATCGTGTTTAGCAAGCAGAGAATCCAAGATTGGCGGGCCAGTTTGAAGCGGCAGCTATAGTCCCCTTAATACCCCACACGTTTCAAACAGGGAATGCTGTACTACTCTAATGAATGAGGGCAAGCGATAAATATAAGTACAACATCCTCGAGAAAATTTTTCAGTATTCGAATATTGTAAGGTGCTGTTATGGTAATATTGAATGTAATGGCCCAATCTTCTGATGCGCAGCAAAAATATGCCTTTTAAAGCATTTCCATCACTCGCACCGAGCAGTTAAGACTGCCATAAAAAAAAACCAATGGGGAACGTTTATGACTGTAGTATAATCGATAATAACAAAAAATTCAAGCCTGCCGACGAAAGATCGACGGATATATTGATTATTATACTCAAATCATACAATGGTATAAAAATATTGTGTCCATAAAATATTTCTCGTTGAATAGGATTGGCAGTGGCTTAGGTCGGCTATGCCAGGATGTACGTAGCGCGAGGAACCTGGCTGAGCTTGTTGTGGTCAATGTGTGTTTAGCAGTGAGAGACATTAGGCTCCATCTCGGCGGCTATGCACCGTCTATTACGCTCTGCAGTCTGTCATATCGCAAGCCGTTTCTCTCTCTGTTCGGGAGTATCCGGTGCTTTCTTCGCTTTCTTAGGCTCATTCTCTTTTTGTTGAGTAGCCAAGTGTCAGGCGACAACCTCAGGGTCGGAAGAGCTAATCTTCTCGTGTCTATACCGCCGTTTAGCAGCGTCTGGACCCTCCTTCTCTGCATGCATGTCAAACGTTTCGATACAGCCGCCGATTACGTATCGACCTTTTGTACGCAATACTGCGCATGGGACGCGCGGTTCAGGTGATTGAGCGGCGAAGTGGCGACGAAGCGCACGCCGCACCTGCTGCTCCTCTCCGGTTGCCATGGTAACGGCGCATGCGCACAACTGCCCTCTCCCGGCCACCGCGAAATGCTCGACTGGTAGCCCAGTGTAGCTCTCGCTGCAAAATGCTTTTGTCAGGAATTGTTGGGTATGACTCGTTTACTCATATATGGACTGGCGTGTGTCCTCAATCCGTCCGACAAGAACAATCACCTGCTATTCTTCAGTTGAAATTTATTCTTATGCGCAGCTGCTTCCGCTTACAGCACCTGAAGCATTGAGAAGAGCAATTGATGGGTGGCGTACGCTGTGTTCGTCTTTGTCGTTGTTTCCCGCTTCAAGATAAATTTACATCTCTGGCAACACCTTAAGCCGTATGCGGTATAACTTGTTCCCTGAGAAATAAATGTATATGCATGTCCAGGAACACTACGAATTTTATTTCTTTACACTGCCTTATTCTTTTACCACTTCATGCCACCGTCCAGCAAGCACTAGTGGTGAGCGGAGGAACTAAAACGTTTTTGTCCAGCTTTACACTTCTACAACTTTCACAATACGTTCCGTATTTAACGCCTTCACTGCGCCAACGATTTTCGGAGCCCTAGTGGCTGTTCGTCTTACCCCACTGGTTGGGCCAATTTTAAATTTTCTTGGGTGCGGCGTGCCTACCTTCTTATATTCCGACGCAGGCAACTTATCAGAACCAACAATAGAAAGCGATATCACCCAGGCATGTGTGTTTTTCGCAGGCTTTTTGAAAAACCTGATCTCTGGCAGAGGTCCATCGCGCCACACGGCATTCGTGACCCACCGGTGACCAGCGACCCTGTGAACACTCTAGGAAGACAGGTAGTGAAATGGTATGTTTACTACTGAGAGATAGACATGCTCGTATCAGTAAAATATCCGTTGAGTCTGTGATCATTTGCGGCAGACCGAAGAAGCAGCCGATACAACTGAGGCTACACATCACTGGTAATGGCAAATGGGCTCACGTAAACATCTATTCTAAATGAGCACTGACATATTAAAGCGACAGAGTTGAAAGTCGGCAATTGTCGTGTAACT
>NC_135502.1:96728822-96811322 GCF_052857255.1 Amblyomma americanum | reverse complement strand
AACTTTGAAAACTATTTCTGCGATAGTGTCGGCTTTTTTTGCTAAAATATTTATTTCTCCTCCTCCTCCTCCTCCTCTAGACGTCCCACTCCAGCTGTAGTGAACATGCTGTTGTGCGTTTGCGTTTCTATTGCTTCATCATGAACTAATCACGTGCGCAACGTGTTCATATTTATTATTCTATAAATAGTTTTTACCTCTCCCCCCAACCTCTCCTCCTGTTCCGTCACCTCTTTCATTTCATTTCTCCATTCTGCCTACTATCCTTTACTTCCGCTGCCCCAGCTCAATTGCTTCAGTATCGATGGCAGATGCCGGGGCTAGCAAAATTTTTCCTTCCTTTTTATTATTATTGTAATAAAGCACTTACTACTAGTACTACTCCCCATACAATGATGGAAGTCAGGGGGGAAATTTGAGGAAAAAACAGTACAAGTAGTTAATACACGAGAGCGAAAAGCTTATATATAAGCAAATCAAAAGCGCACTCACTACTTTGTGCCTGTGAACGGCTAATCTATCCACTCCGTACTTTATTCCTGTCATGTGGTTAAGCTTTAGCTAACACTGCCTGCCGCTTTTCGGTGGAGGCTGTATGCAGGAACGCCCGTGTACTATTCACTGTCAGGGCGCGTTAAAGAACCGCACGTAATTAACTTTGATCCTGAGCGCCGTATCCACTATGGCATCCCTCATGTCCTGCAGAGCTTCGGGAAAACCTTACCACACGTAGTAATTAACTGCGGTAAAGCGCAGTGTCGCAGCAATATCAGAGTAGTTAAACTATATAACTTCAGCTGCGTTTTTATTTTCCAAATAATCCATTTTCACATGGAGGAAGAGGAAACAACTAATTCTTGGTACAGTGTACTGTACCTTAGCAGCCGCCTAGTTTTTATAGCTTATCGCGAAGCGTAACAACATAAGCGCGCTGAAACTTTGCTTCTCGTTAGGCGTTCGGGGAAAGAGAAAGATTTAGGCATCTAAAACCTAAGAGCAGTATAGAATGGTAAAATGCGTAGGCAGTCACGATCCAAAAACGAAAGATGGTGTAAGGTTTCAAGTAACAGAAGAGTGGATATCTAGAAGATTAGATAACGGATTTTGTGAAGCAACGCAGATGACCTCATTTTACATTCTTCGAAGAACAAAGGGTGACGTTTATTGTTTTTTTTTGTATTTTGCATGTTTTTCTGGCGTATTTCAACATAGCGAAGCAACGGCGGAAAGAACCAATTGAATTGCTCCTAACTGAATTTCATTTTATTGAACGCAACCAAGAGGCAGCTACTCAGGTTTTTTCTACGACGGTATCTCAGTTGTGAACTGGACGGCCTGCACATTTTTCTTTTTTTTTCTTATCTGCAATTTAAGGAAAAGACAATTGTATGTTTTTAAACCTGGTTCAAGGTCATTTATTTTCCCCTTTGCTACTGTCTAGTCCAACTTAGGGCTACAGTAAGGGCTCCATTTTTTAAATTAGTGTCTCTCAAAAAAGTCTTTAAAATTAGTTTCGCATAGTGCTCTCGAAGTACTTCGGCAAACATAACACATTAATCTAGAAAGCCAAGTACGCTTTACTGCGACCGTAAAATAACCCTGTTCTGCACGCTGTAACGTCGGCAGTTTCGTGTCCGGCTGTGCGTACGCCGAAGCACTTCCGCTCCAAAATTAATCAAGCCCACTCTCATGAAGCAGCCGTGGAGAGGAGCCGAACGGGAAACACCTCTCGAGAGCTGTTGCGCAGCGCTGGAAAGGGCAAGCGGAAACTCCGAGTTAATTAAGTCGCTTGAGTCGGACGAGAGTGTCGAGAGGATATATTCAGAAGGCGGTGGGCCTTTCGCTGTGGTTAGTCTTAATCGGCACTGTCGCTCAGTAACTGTGGCATTCTATTTCAGAGCACAGGTTTGGGTGCGCAGATTTAGTTGTCGGTGGCCAACAGCGTATCTATGGATGGGAAACGCTAAATATTCGCGTATACTCCGATTCCAGTCCAGGTTAGAGAATCACGGCTTTTGGAATATAAGCCTGACCTCTCCACTCTTTCGTGCATCCTAACCAGGCTGCAGTATCGGCCAGAATGAATGAATTAACTGCAAAAACGAGGATTGTTGCGCCATTTGGTTCATGATTCAAGACTGAAAACGGCGCGATAAACGGGGCAAGATAGAGAGAAGCAACACACAAAGCACCGAACTTACAACTGAGTGTATTTCATGCAAAAGCGCAATAAATACAGGAAGCACACAAAAAAATAAAAGAACACCATGACAAAAGATTGATACTATTGCAGGTCAATGTCTAAAAAGGCTATCTCTTTTCTCGATAAGCGAAGAGACGGCACACTCAAGCACTTGTCACCTTTCGTGTGGATGACGAAAGCTTCGTACAGTTCTCGTTTTTGTTGCAAGTTCGGTGCTGTGTTTGTGGCTTCTATCTATCTTGTCCCATTTTTTTGCGCCGTTTTCAGTCTTGAATGAATGAATGAATGAATGAATGAATGAATGAATGAATGAATGAATGAATGAATGAATGAATGAATGAATGAATGAATGAATGAATGAATGAATGAATGAACATTGAAAATGTTGGTAGCTATAGTCGCTGTCCTTTCTGTATCTATTTTTCGTAGCGATAGCAAATAAATTGAGTAGAAATCAAGATCTAAAAGCAATCTAGAACGTAGGCTATCGTCAACGTGTAAAGTCCATTAAATTTGGTCAACAATTCTCCGCAATCTCTCGGACAAAAGTCTCAACAAACAAGAGATTGAAGCGGGTTCTAGACTTCATTTTTCTTCTAGCAAGGCGCTACTGGAAGGTTAACAACGTTTCCTTGGGAACACAAATTGGTGCTCCAGCTCGACTTAACTTCAGAGCTTTGTACCTCTGCCGAAATCGGCTGTAATTATCTGACTTCCTGTTTCTTTTCCACCTCTCACTTTGCCTAGAAATAACGATTTCTCATTCCCTCTCAAGCTGAGCACGAACAGTCACGCTCCGATTGAAACAAGACTCGACCTGCATAACGAGCTCGTCCGAACGAAACTAACTCCGAAAAATCTCCTCGCATGTAGAATATGCACGCAAACAAACCAATGTAAATAACTTTTTTTCTCCCAAGCAAACTATACATTTTGCAGCGCATTCACTGAAACTGAAAATACAAGTATAGGTTAGGATGAACTAAATGTTAACTTGTCATTAAAGCTGACCGACGTTGCGTAACTCTGATCCCAACCTGCATTGGCCGTCCCCGCGTCAGCTGGACATTCAGAGTGCGCAGTGAGCTTAGGAAATCACGGCCACCTCACTCTGAGCGTGTACGGTTGAGACTGAGAAATTTATAGGGCCTACGTGTCAGAGGTGAGAAAAGTTGGAGCAATCAGACACGGCAACAAAAGCAGTAAAAAGGAACTAAAATCGCTACTGAGAGACAAAAAAAAAAAATCTTCGCGCAGCCCCGTGCACGCCTACGCATAGACAACGCGGGAGCTTGGAAAAGAAGAGACACCAGCGGCTGTTTGTCGTTCTCAGCAGTCTCTGCGAAGGTCGCTAATTTCCCCAAAGTGCGTCCGTTCCGTCCGAGGGTTTCGTGCAGCAACCTTCTCGGGCCAACTCTCGCCACGAAAGATTGCCGGCGCCGTTGGTCCCCTGTCCTCGTACTATAACAGTTCCCGCGACTACCCGTAAGTGCGTTTGTGCTTGCGTTTGTGCGTTCGTGCTCGCGTGCGTGCGAGGGGTCGTCGGGCGCAGAGAGCCTCGCTGGAGGCGGGTTCACTGGTGCGCGACGTGTGGCTGTGTGCGGCGCTAAATTGCGATCACGCTCTTGATTACAACACTACGGACAGGCCTTCGCACCTTGGCCAGCGGCAACGCCCCTCCATCGGTGGGAGGGGCTCGGAGATGAGAGGGGATCACAAGAATACAGCCACAGATCGGAGAAAAAGATAATATAGCGGAAAAAGAAACGTCAAAAGTACGACGAGGAAAAAAAAGAAATGGAAGGGGCGAAGTGATGATAAAAATTGTGAATTAAGGAAGTGGCCGGAAAGCGGGGCGAGGGAATGGCGAAAATTACGTCGCCGTCGACGCAAAGCGTTGCCGGGCGCGACACGGCGTAAAATAGCCTTTGTCTCCCGCGTTTATTTTTCTTGTTTGTTTGTTTTTTTCTTTTTTCCTCGTTTCCTTCAACAGGCCAAGCTGTTTCCCTGAAAACTTCCTTTTTATGCCTTCATTTAAGTTGAGCTTGCCTGCTTGACTGATCCGGCGCTGAATAATATTACTGGGCTCAAGGAGAGCGACCGGAATATTCCTTTAAATGCGGATGTTAACATTCTGATCAGCGAAGCAAAAACGTTGGTTACCTGAAGTAACAACGGTAAGCGTATCTCCCAGAGGAGATAACATATTTTGGGTGGGTAAAAGGCAATTTAGATTCCTTGAGAAAAAAAAAGGTATGAAAATTAAGTCCTGCCCTACAAATTGAACTTCGCCGATGCCATCGCTTCATTCCAAACAACAAAATAATTTTAAAAATGGAGGAAAAGACTGAATGCTAATGCGACCTAGTAATGTGACGCAAGAGGCCTGCGGGATGTGGCCATCGGTGTCATATCGTGATAATAACGGGAACGACTTGGGAAAAACGAGTTTGCTGCATCGTTCTCAAAAGCGAGCGGTAGGTTTTATAGTTCGAACGAGTTCTGGTCCAGGCTGCGAGTAATGCTGCCGTAATGTGCGGTACTTCCCGCCGCAAGTCATGATTATAGATTGCGGAACGACCCATGCAGGGAGCATTATCGGCCTAACACCTATATATTTGAATAGTGTCATGACCCAAGGCTCGGTTGACCGCCTCCATATAAGCGGCAACGCGCTCCGCTGACGGTTCTTTATGCGAGAAGCGTGTGTTACAATCCATAGTAAAGATGAGCCCTTATACAGGGCGCCTGACATAACTTGTCCCGACGGTTTGTTGACGTGCGGAGCAGAAAATCAGCGGTCGCGTCGGTTCGCGACAGCGATAACGAGATTACATGAGGCCATCCGTCAACACGCCCGCAATGCTGTGATGTAATATCCTGTCACTTGACATGGGAGATAGGAGCGCAATTCATTCATGAGCTGTTCGGAAGCGCTGGACTCGCAACCTACGATCTAGTGGTACACTGAAGTTTCTTCTTTTTTTATATAATTCGCCAGCCTTTCTTAGATACCAGAAATAAAATACTATCCTGTCACTTAACATGGAAGATTGGAGCGCAATTCATTCATGAGCTGTTTGGGAGCGCTGGACTCGGTACCTACGATCTAGTGGTACACTAAAGTTTCTTCTTTTTTTTTCATAGAATTCGCCGGCCTTTCTTAGATACGAGAACAAAAATACTATCCTGTCACTTGACATGGGAGATAGGAGCGCAATTCATTCATGAGCTGCTTGAGAGCGCTGGACTCGGAACCTACTACCTAGTGGTACACTAAGGTTTCTTCTTGTTTATATAATTCGCCGGCCTTTCTTTAGAGCCCGAAAAAAAAATATATCTTAAATATCCAGCTCTACAGGCATTACAGAAAAACAGATTTTATACAACCCTCTAGCCATTTCTAGTTTAAAGCTCTGACGTAGGAAAATCTTTAAATGCTGTATAAACCTCACTAGATAAATAAGGAAACGATCACAGTATTCTTACTTGTTGTATAGAGTGGGAAACCACATATTTTATGGTAGATGCTCCTAAAGTGCACAAGTATATCTTTAAACACTAGTTGTTGTTTTTTTTCTATAAGAGGTGTCCTTGTGCGGGAGAAATGTTTAGGTACAATAACAATTAAACTTTCAGCGCATTAGTCGTCCTTCGCATTCCATGTCAGAGTCTTTCTGTACACTCCAAGTCAGCTTCAAGACACTTGCAGCGTCTGTCGTTTATGTACAGCCTTTGCCAAAATTTTGCAGACTACAGGGTTCACTTTCTTGCTTATTCAGCACGGCTATCCTTTCAAGAAATTGGTTTGAATTAGTGAAATTTAAGGTGTCATGGGCTAATCTTTTTCGCGATCAAAATTACGGGCAAAATTAACTGCCACTTACAGAGAAAAATGCTTATAAAGGTTGTGGCATTTCACGGCTCAGAAAGGTAATTCCTAGCTTAAGAACAAAAAATGATTGTCAGTTTGCATAGTTTGGCCAAATACGAACTAGGTGCGCTTGCAGTTAGGTTTTTCCTTCGGTTCAGTTGTTCAGATCCAGTGTTCACAGATGGCAGTTGTTCGGATAGGGATAATAGGCAAATGTCCATACAAGTGGAATTGGCCACTGTCTCCATTCACAGATTCCTGGGAGTCTTGCTGCCACTCCTGGCACAGTGGTGCTGCGGTGAAGCGATGCACCACTGCCCTACTATGGCAACGGCTAAATGCGGGGACTGATCACTATAAGTGCTAGCGCGCTAAAAATCAGAAGGCATTGCTGTTTATGGTATAAGGCGCCAATGCCGATAACTGAGAGCGAAAAAATGCCAGCTCGGATACACGACAAAAAGATAGGATGCCTCAGTGATCTGACGCGCTAGATGTGACCTTAGGGGCATTAGCATAGCAAACTGGCCTGCCTGTTTATGAGTGGCGGAGCGCTGACATTTCTGGCTGCCAAGTGATTCGGCAAAAGCGATTTATTCTGAGGTTCTCTCGGAGACTGCCTGTCTGCATAAGGTGGATGCAGTCTGCTTCACCATACCGACCAGAATCAGTGATGCTGGAAAGTGCAGGCTGCATTAAGGATGAGAGTGCTAAAGTGAGACTGTCAATAACTGCATGGTTTTAACCATTATTTTGCAACAAATTAGAATTAAAATTGTTTTCCTTTCATTAATTCCACTAACTCATCTTATTTCGTGCTAGTCATTCATCCTTATTTCTTTTGCGCGCACTTATCATAAGAACAATTAACTCAAGCACGATTTCAAATCTATGCAGCAAGAAAATACGTTAATAAGAGGTAACCCGTCCTGGTTGATCATTCGCTATTGCGTTTGACCACTGAGTCCAATGTTCCGAGATCGAATCCATATCTCTGCGGTAGCATTTCAATGGAGGCGAAATACAAAGGCACCTTGTATGCTGTAAGATGTCAGTGCACATTAAAGAACTCCTGAAGGTAGAATAACCCAGAGCTCTCATGAAACTTTGGCCCGTTATGCGTCCACCAACTCTGCTGAAAATATATAAAGCCCAATGTTGGCTCAAGACATCCCTGTTGACAGCATCTGCGCCGCTTTGCGTCACAAGTTTTCTTAACCCAGGCGTTCATATTCTTGTGTGCTGCGGAACGAATGCTGCGTCAGCCCGGTAGGCGCCACTATGTAGTGTCTCCAGGCGCAAGAAACAAAACGCGGGCCAAAGGACACACCGTTGACGGAATACCAATCTTGGTGTGCACTCAAGTTGACGGCAGTCGTAATCAGTATAAAGCTGGGCGCGCTTCTTCCAAGGGAAGTGCGAAACCTGGCACCCTGTCAGCGTCACGGCCCCCTGACTCGCCGTCTCAAACGCGCTTTTGAACGCCGTTTTCATTTACTATTTTTTCAAGACTTCAACGGCCGCTTATCGCTGCCTTTTCCTACCCTACCCTCCCTTTCCTACTCAGCTCTCCCGCGCGGCGTTTCTTCACTCGGGCCATCACCTCGAATTCGGTCGACGACAGGCGTTCACCAGACGTAACGATTTGTCGACACCGCACGCATTAGGATCCCGTCGCTTTCCCCATTTTCATCCCCATTTCTTTCTGTGCGCGTCCGCTATTATCTTTACGCCATCGAGTGAGCGCGAGAGCGAACCGCAGATGGAGAAAAGAGTGAACACTGAGACTCTCTCAAAACGGGGCCCTTTCCTTCATTACTTCATCCCCACTTCCCCCCGCCCTTTTCCCTACTGCCCCCCTTAAACCATCGGCGTTTTCCGGGGATCCAGGCTGAAGCTCGCCGTTGCCATGACAGCCAGCTGGGCTTGATTGACGAGAAGTCATTTTAACCTGATTTTCAGTAAACACTCCGGATCGAAGGGAGAGAGTGGGAGAGTGAGAGAGCACGCCGAGCGCCAGCGTCGAAGAACGACGCCCATTAAAGAAAGCGCGATTCCGGAGAAGAGCCGGCGGCAGCAGAGAGCGGGAAGGCGCGGGGAGTTTTTGGCGGCGCCGCTGATAGCAGGGTTCGAGTGCTCCGGGGAATTACGGCGTACGGGGGCTTTTAGGGACGCTTCATCTGATTCGCCGCGGGACATCGTTATTGGCTCGCAAACGCCCCAGCGCGAGCTCCCGCTCCGGCCGAGGGAAGAAACAGAGATAAAAGAAAAGATAGAGGAGACTACGCAACCGAGGAGTTAGGGAAAAGGGGAAAGCTGAAGCGGGGGAAAGGGAAGAAAGGGCTAGGATAACGAGGAGGAGGGAAGATGCTGACTCGGTGGATGCTGAGAATAGCGACGCATGTCTCTTCTCTCGTAACGGCGACGCCATATTTTCGGGAGTCACTGGCGCGTCGATAACCAGAGCAAACGCCCTCTGGGTTTTCCTCGACTTCTGACGTCACGCCACAAGGCAGATCAGCGGCAGTCAAGAAGCAGCGGTGCCTGCGCAACCGCTTCCTCCTCCCGTTCGGCCTCCACTTTTCCCATCGCGAGACACACACCATCTCTGCAGGCTTCTTATCCTCAGGTGAGAGGATAAACAGCCTCAGGCTCACGCGAGCACCGAGAGCAGTCGGAGGTCTGCGCGCAAGATAAAAGTCGAGTGGAGAGATAAATGCAAGAGTGTGCAGCGCCGAAGACCCCCGCGGTCTTCCCGGATGTGTAGGGAGAAAGTAGGGAGAAAAGGACCGGGTAAAGCGCCGGGGGAAAGGCTTTTCCTCGACGGCTCGGCGGGTGAACGTGAGAAAAGGGCAACGCGGAGCAGCGGGCACTAAGGGAGGAAGGCGGGAGGGAAAATTGGAGCGCGAGCTCTTGTAGATGGGGCTTAGCCTCGGAGTCCGAAAGACAAACACGGCCATCGGGAGGAACTTCTTCTGAGCAGCCTATTGTGTATGCGTTCACGCGCAGTCGCGCATCCCTTCCCCTCGCTTCCTAACCCCCTTGAGCGAAGAGGAAACTGAAGGCGAAACACGTGCGGGCGCTAGCGGAATTGAACAGAAATTAATCTGATCCATTCATTTTGTGTATACTTGCAAACAGACTGCTTCTACGATGTATTGAGCATGTGTTTACATTTTCAGCAACAGCCATTATTACACTAAACGAAGCAAGAACTATTGGGTGCAAAAAAATTTGATCCTTATAAAAAGAATACAAGGGAAAAAGCTAGTCTGATCGGCTATATTTTGTCTTTTCTTCGATACCAAGTTCAAAATTCCTGCAACTGACCCGTTATAATCGATGAACTCTGGCAGGTACTTACCTATACACATGTCGAGATAATTTCGAGTGCTACAGTTAAATAACAGATCTTAATCTTTGGTGCTGAAAACTCGCACGCACAGTTTACTATTCCTGGCTTTGTGTAGAGCGCGGCGCCTGCGTTTTTATGGAGGAAAAACGCTAAGGCGCCCGTGTGCTGTGCGATGTCAGTGCACGTTAAAGATCCCCAGGTGGTCGAAATTATTCCGGAGCCCTCCACTACGGCCCCTATTCCTTCCTTTCTTCTTTCACTCCCTCCTTTATCCCTTCCCTTACGGCGCGGTTCAGGTGTCCAACGATATATGAGACAGATACTGCGCCATTTCCATTCCACCAAAAACCAATTATTATTATTATTATTTGTGTAGGGTGCCAGCCGGCGTCGATGTCCTTTAGTCGTGCTGTTGTTTGCTCCGCTGATAAAGTCTGCTCAACCTTTTCTTGTGATTCCTCCTATTAAAATTATCTAAAACCGGCGTCTTTCTAACCGCTTTGTTTTCACATCCGCCACACTTAGCTTCCTGATTTATAGCTAATTATCAACGCTTACTAGGACCAACCTTGGCGAATACAATGTCGCTCTCGTTTCTTCTGACCAATTACTTTTTTTTTTTCACAGCGCATAATTTCAGAACCTTAACTACACGTAGACAAAGTGTTCATTCATACGCCTCAGCGCCGATAATCGGAGAAATGACGACTTCCAGCACATTGTTTTGTTTTTCGTTGCTCAAATTCTGGGCAGCTCGCTTAACCATTATGTTGTTCACGCTCAGGAGGGTTATGCCTTAACACTTATTCCTATAACCGTAACAACTTGTAGTGCCCCGCTTTCTCTTGCTCGTCACGTAGAAAGTAAAGGGAACGTTTACAACGGTATTGCAAAAAGAACAGCTGGCGCAACAGAAATAAAAAAAAAACACTCATTAACAATGGTATAAGCTGCCTGCTGGGTTGGTTCGCGTGAGTCAATAAAAACAGCGACACACATCTGAAGAACGAAAAGTGCCCAAGTTGTCACACAATCTTCCTATCGGTTAATGTCAGCGTTTTTACTCTGCCGCAACTTCATTTTTTAACCGCCGCGTAGTGCGGTAACACTTTGAAACTGCCGTTCTCTAGCTTTTCTGTGTTTATGGAGTTCGTGCGTGAATGAGCACGCGTGCTCGGAAGCACAAGTCGTCTATAGCAACGATAGCTTCGGATATAAACTGCACTTCCGTGTCATTTTCCGGCAGGGCCTGTTGTGGAGACAGGAAAGGAAGCGACCGCCTTTGATCCACAGAAAAGTCACTTTGTTCGATTCGATCCTCGGCAGTATACCAACTGCCGCAAACGCCTGAAGGGGTGGAAAGAAGAGCGAGCCACGGAACAGCGCTGCGATATAGATTCGTTTTGCTCCCGACTGCACGTTCTATTTTGCTGGGTGCAGCTATGTGAAGTACATAAAATATGCTCGTCAGCTTTCAGCGCGCAGAAACAAGCGCGGGGGGGGGGGGAAGGGGGGGGGGGGGCATCGCACGGGAGAAACTTTTTAAGAGATGCTTGCGCGGAAGAGTGCCCTAGGAGCGGGAGCAACCCAAAATGAGCTTACGCGATTCTCAGCGCCTTCTTTATTTCTTCGCTTCCGTCTTGTCGGGCGCTTAGGCAGGCGCTTTAAAAGCGCTCGCAAACCAAATGAAGAAAATACGCTTCCTAATCCCCCTGCCGCCGAAAAGCCCAAGCTCCCTCCTGGAGGACACTTCAGGACGGCGCGTGCGTGCTGTCAGCAGCGCACCCCAAAGTGCTTAAAGGAGAAACTCGTTCGCGATCAAAGGACTGAAGCCTCGGTTGACAACAACGGTTCCGAGTAATAAAAAGAAATAGAAGAAAGATTGAAACACGGCACTTGGTCCGCTTCCTGGAAATATCGCCGAGCGCGAGACAAAAAAAAAGCGAATCCATTAATGCCGTCGAATAAAAGCGGAAGTAAAAAAAAGCTGTAACGCCGTCGGGAAGCAACAAACACAAATGACGTCATTAAAGAGCAGAGCTCCTGAGGCATCCTCTTAAAAGGACTTGACTCAAGGCGAAGGCAGGCGCGGCCATCTATGCTGCTTCTTCTTTACGTGAAAATTCGCAGTTTGCAGGCCGTAAAAGGTGGGAACTAGGAAGTGAAAATAAAAGTGTGAGAGCGAGGACAGACAGTCTAAAAAAAGATTAAAGAACGGAGGCGTATGGGAGGGGCACGTTTTTCCAGCAGCGGTTTCAAAGCTCGGGCCGGGGGCTGCGGCAGGCGGGCCCCGGAGCTTTCCGCGCGATATGCTTAGGTTAATAACTCTGCCGCTGACGACTTTTTGATGCCCGCAGCCCGGCTTCCCGCCAACACCACCGCGGCCGCCAGCACCTCCTCCTCATTCCCCTCATCCTCCTCTCTCCCTTTTCCTCTCTCCCCTTTCTCCACGTGCCCGGCTGGCTGCTAGCGCGAGGACTCTAAATAATTTTTCATGTCACGCGGGCGTCACCGCACTCAAATCACGTAGCCCTCTTTAAAATGCGCGAGGGTTTTGTTCGGGGGATTTCGCCTAGTGCGACAGGCCTCCTTCCACTCGCGATGAGGGGAGGCGGGGGGGGGGGGGGGGTAAAAATGCGGGAGCGAAAGAACGCTGAACACGGGTATGAAAGAAAGAAAACACAGAGAAGACTATAAGCGGAATCATAACCGCCGGACAAGAATGCGAGAGAAGGAAGGATATGCAGAAGGAAAAAAAGAGGGGGAGAGGAAAAATCGCGGTTTTGGGCAGGAAAAGAACGGAGACGAGCAGGAAGCAATTTGCACTAGGGTGTTCCCGTCTGGCGCAAGATTCCGTGCCTTGCTTTGCTCTTTTTTTTTTTTTGCTCACTTATTTGCGCCTCCGCTGTTCTTTGTTTTTGTTTCGCCTGCCAAAAACTGACCAGGTTTTAGCAAAGCCTGTTCTCGTTTAACTAAACAACTCAAAAAAAGTAGGAGAAAAAGTGGAGGAGGTTAAAATCTTGCCGGATCAAATTGCGAGCGCGAGTAGCATGCGTATGAGTGGTAAGAAACATCGATGGGTGGTGCGACCAGCGGTGAAAGAAAAAAAAAGAAAAAGAAAACTGGAGACGAAGACGCTAGCCACGAACGCGAGAGGAAGGCGCCGCCGAGAATACGTGATGAAGAGGCAAACACCGACGCTGCTGTGCCTGCGGACGACGGGAAGCGTTTTGTTGCGCTATTCGCATTGGGGCGACTGTGCGCTCCAGTTGCCGCCTTTTCTCTGCAGCCATGCCGCGCTAAGCGCATTACTCGTGAAGCAAGCAAACCACGCATTTATTTTTGCTATTTCCCTCGAATATAACCAGCGAGCGGTCAGTTAATCGATTAATTGCTTTCGCGCACTCGCGACTTTCCAACTTTTGAGCTTAGTGCGGTTGCGAATTAAGCCGCTGCTATAAGCAGGATGATAATAACAAATAAAAAGGAAAGGGAAAAATCGGCGAGACGGCATAACGACTTCGCTGCTGCAGCTTCTATTTACGTGGCTGCTGCATGGCTTCGTTTGTTCCCAGGCAATCTAGGTTTTTCTTTTTTTTTCTTGAGCGGTGACGTCATCAACTATAGACACAGCGGCTCCTTTCGTATTAAAAGCATCTTACTTTTCTTATATATGTTTTTGTTTCGTAGTGACTCCGGCGTTGCAGAGTAATTGAAAACAGCTGGATTTTTTTTTTCGACTTTGATGAGCAGGGCCACTTTTTAAAGCGATGGGGCGGTTATTCCCAAAGAAAAGGCTTTCCATTTTTACAGTTCCTGCGTGTACTTCAATTTCGCCGTGGCGCGTGAAATTAAGCCTGAAACGAGAAAACCGAAAACCTTGGCTGACAGGCTGTCCACTGTGCTTGCCCTAGAAACTGTTGTTCATTATCGAGCGCTTTCTGACGCACAGACTAGAAATGTAAAACGCGGTTGAACTACGTCTCAAGAGCAAGAAAAATGTCTGGAACATTTATCTTCGTGCTTAAAGTCACTGCTTTGATATCGGCGTGTAGTTCACATGAGGTTTTGATTTGCGCTTTTTTTTTGTATATATAATAGAGAAAACTCAATCAATAAACAGTGGAACGTGTGTGCGTTCCAACATACTCGTGCAAAGAAGAGTTTCACAGACACCAAAGCATACAATGAACTGCAATTTCGGGCGTATCTTTTAATTGATGCTTTTTAAAGTTCATTTATTCAAACATCCACATCTAAACTATTGTGTTATCTTTAAAAAGAGGATAATTATGCTAAAAGTTATATCTATGCTACGCTTAGAGGAATAAAATTTTAAGTAAATTCTTCGCGCACTTTAAATTGCTGTTTGAAATCTCTAAGTTTCTTAAAGCATAAGAAAGGTGATGATTTTCATTGAATTCCGCCATTAAAGTACCAGTATGTTTCGCCGCTTGACTCAGAACAATGCGTTTTTTTAACACATTTTTTTTTTAGATAAGAAGTGGTCCTAACAATGAAAATATTATTGGGCGCACTGATTTATTGGAAGCCCCGCTGTACTAAAGTAACTGAGAAACTGTGTAATAAAGACGTTTGACTCTGTTTTTTACCGGAACAATAAGTGCATATTTGCTTTCCGGCGCTTGTTCTTAGGACACGTTAACGGGGCGGAGAGTTCAGAAGGGCTTTTTTCGTCTGAACGGGGGAACTCGGAACACACTTCAGTAGACAGTCGGACACGAGCAGAAAAAAAAGGCGTACTTATTCTTTACTCATGTTATTTCCTACGTAGCACATTACATATATCCATGTTATAGGTAATATTGTTGTCGTTTTTTTGTTTTCTTGTCAGTTCGCTGCGACTCCTCACACTGATCAGATAAGGATTTCTAGAACTCCTCCTTCTTCGCGGTATCTATGTGCTTCCTGGTCCATGCGTAAATTGATTCTGTAATTGAGATTTTCATCCAAATTAATCGAATTCCAGCGGTAGTCAAGCTATTCTTCAGTAGTGCTTTTCGGGTAGCCTTGCTTTTAGGCGTTGTTATTTGGTTACCGCTCCGAGCCAAAGAAGCGTCGCTCGTCACAAAACAGAAGTTCCAAGGGCAACTAAACCGAAGTTTCGTAATTCTAGACGCAATCAGACGACGTTCATGGTAAAAAACAATACCTTGAATCGCAGCCTCACCTCGACGGCCTACGCGAGTATTCCAACCATACGCCCTAAATCCTCTTGGCGCATGGAAGATAATACCTATAAAACGCTGGTTTATCAGTCGGTTCGCCTCCCTCCGGCTCAATTTCCAGCTCAGTGTAAAGCAAGATTGTAGCCCTAGGCTCCAGAGATCGTTACCGCTCGAGGCAATCAGCGGCGACTTGCCCTGAAGCGCGTTCGGATGCAATCACCGTGGTAGCGGCCTGATCGTGTTTCGTACTACCCTGTAGTTGCGCTGAAAAAGCTTACTTGAAATAGTCTCGATGTCAATGTTCTGTGCCCCCTTTCTTATTGGTTGCGTCAGGACTACGACACGCAACGCGCAGGGTGTTACATCTCCAAAAATTATTGCATTATTCCACCTCCAAAAATTCTCCAAGAATATTCATTGGCAGATTTTGACTGCCCAAAGAGCCCAGTCCAACATAATGATACAAAAATACAGGAAGCAAACGCTGAGCGATGTAATCACGTTTTGATGAATAGGACATAAAAACTCGTGCAAAAGGATTTTTTTTTTTTGCGACCTTCTATGTGTCCCCGCATTGGTGCGGGCTTATTGAGATTACCCGACTCTACATTTCTAATCAAATAAAAGGTGGTGTACATAGTGGCGGATAGCTATTGGTGGGTCTCAGAAGGCATCGCATAGACCATTGGGCTCGGCGCAGGAATCAAAGAAAAATTGAATCGGAAATTTCTTCTCCGGAATCCTGCTGATTTTCGGTTAGGTTTGCGAGGAGCTAAATTTCTTCAAGCACCATTTAGAGACCGAAATCACAAGGGTCTCCCTCCTGTTTTCCTCTATATAATATTTTTTTTTCTTTTTTTTTGCGGAGTTGACAACTTGGCTTCTCCGCACAATATTCGTTCTCCCCACGAAGGTAACCCAAAAAAACAAACATATGCCAATCCGCGGTGTTATATTGCACGAAACATGTGCATGCCCCGAAGAATGCATCTTCGCCGATTTTCCACTTGCTTGTGCATGCTTCTTTTTTTGCTTTTTTTGTGAGATATCGTTGCAACGTTCTAATATGCGGAAGCTGCGTGAGCAGCAAACTGATGCTAAAAGCCTGTTTTGAGCGAGTAGCGAGTAGACCTGCGCATTCGTTCAAACAAGTATGAATATGACGTGTTGAAAATGTCTGCATCAGCTTTGCATGTTTTGCAAATGCAGTTTACTTTGAGTGAGTGAGTGAGTGAGTGAGTGAGTGAGTGAGTGAGTGAGTGAGTGAGTTAGTGAGTGAGTGAGTGAGTGAGAGGGTGAGTGAGTGATTGACTGAGCGAGTGAGTGAGTGACTGACTGAGTGAGTAAGTGACTGAGTGAGTGAGTGTTTGATTGATTCAGTGAGTGAGGGGGTGAGTGAGTGAGTGATTGAGTGACATAGTGAGTGAGTGAGTGAGAGAGTGAGTGAGTGAGAGGGTGAGTGAGTGACTGAGTAGCTGAGTGAGTTAGAGGGTGAGTGAGTGAGTGAGTGAGAGGGTGACTGAGTAAGTGAGTGAGTGGGAGGGTGAGTGAGTGAGTGATTGAGTGACTGAGTGAGTGAGTGACTGAGTGAGTGAGTGACTGACTGAGTGAGTGAGTGAGTGAGTGACTGAGTGAGTGAGTGATTGAGTGACTGAGTGATTGAGTGAGCGAGTGAGTGTGTGAGAGGGTGAGTGAGTGATTGAGTGATTAAGTGACTGGGTGAGTGAGTGAGTGAGTGAGAGGGTGAGTGAGTGACTGAGTGAGTGACTGAGTGAGTGATTGACTGAGCGAGTGAGTGAGCGAGAGGGTCAGTGAGTGAGTGAGTGAGTGACTGAGTGGGTGAGTGAGTGACAGGGCGAGTGAGTGAGTGAGTGAGTGAGTGAGTGAGTGAGTGAGTGAGTGAGTGAGTGAGTGAGTGAGTGAGTGAGTGAGTGAGAGAGTGAGTGAGTGAGTGAGTGAGTAAGTGAGTGAGTGAATGAGTGACAGTTTAATACATTACCCTCGTTCGCGTCGTGGAGGATAGTTTTCCGTGCCGGTTTCACAAGAGCCTGAATTAGAGACTCGGCAGCTGCAGGGACACGAAGATGTCTGCTAGGGGAGATCATAGGACGAGCGGAATGTCCGGTAGTGGATCAGCACAGCTGTCTCATATAAGAGAAACTCTGAAGTACAGCTCTCCCGCCTAGGAGGACGCGGGCTCGAAGGCTGCCACGAATTCAAACTGCCACCGCAGGTTTTTTTGTTCATGCTTCTTAGTGGTAAATTGTGCGAATGCAAGTACATTTAGGGTTCAGTGGTTGTGACTTCAGGGCGCAAGTTACCTTATTTTGAGGCGCACTTCCGCATGAGTTCAACCGGTGCGCTTCAGTTAAACAATAAAGAAAGGAAAGCAGAACAGAAGCTTCCTGCAAGGGATTCTTTTTTTTAGAGGTAAGAAAATTAATACAGACCCTCTCGCGTGAAAACACAAACATCCAGTTTGTTCCTTGAATCCACTTAAATATTTTACTGCTTAACAATTCACTGAGCAGCAGAGACGGCAAATATATAGTTTCACGTCAAATCAAAACTTTTATATTGTATGGCTATCATGAAAAGCTAAGGCGATTAAACATAAAAATGTCTATTCCTGTCGACATCAATCTATTGATTCTGTAATGGCTAGCACGTGGCATATATATTGCTTCTCAAGGAAAGCAAGGCGGCGGGTAATATCAGACCATCTGGATCGGTCGAGACTAATGATCTAGAATCTTTAGAAATATTTCAGGCGTCAGTTCACTTTTTAAACAACGCGCGTCTCGACTCATGGCTGTGGACCGATACATGTATATATTTGCTGTTCTCTTCGCTCCCTATCGTAACCCATTTTGCACCCTTCTATCCCTTCCTCAGTGCAGAATGAAAGGTATAAGCACCATCACTTATGCAAACCTGTCTACTCTTGCCTTTTATTTTAGTAAACAGTCATTTCTCTTCGGCTTAAATCATAAACAATAGGAGATAACCCAAAGGTTCGTGCAGGACTTCGATTTCATTGAAGTGACAATAAACAAGTGACAGGGTTTTAACGTAGCTAAACCGAATAGACGTGCGAAAGCATGTGTTTATCCCGGTTGACTCATAGTTTTGCTTTTCTGGGTTGTCGGCACATCGAGCGACGGTATTGTGCTCTCATCTGATCTGGTCGCACCGCACATGGAAGACGACGATGTGCAATGCCCAGCGCCAGAGTGTGTTGCAGTTTAAAGGCATGATCGGCTGCGGCGGTAGCATATTGCCCTCGTGCAGTGGCCACCGAAGCTGATCTGTTTACGCCACTGCGGGTTCGGCACTCAGTTGAGGCAATATTAATTTTCTTTTCCTGCAGAGGCTGTTGTTACCCTAGCTTTTGCCAGTGTCATCTTCAAGCTCAAGCTTCACACAAACTCGGTGAGCCGGTTAGACCTCATGAAGAAACGTGTTCACGCTAAAAGATAAAAAGAAACATGATGCAACTCAATGATCGGTGTCTAGCACAGCAACACCGGCCAGCGAAACCGCTGCCTCAGGACGTGTCTCAAAATAGCGCGCCGAACAGAGGAAAAAAAAAAACGACGAGAGCGAAATAGGGGCCACTTTTGAATGAACCTGTGGCATCTTCGAGGCAAATCTCCTCGCTGGCCGGGCTCCCGTCTCGGCCGCTACAACAAGCACCCGCTGTCCTGCCGTCGGGCCACAATCGACCGCTGTAGAGCCCCGCGGTGGTGCGGGGAGGAGGAGGAGGAGGAGGAGGAGAGAAAGGAGGACAGCCGGAGCTCGAGAGCCACGCGCCTCCCGTCCGAACCGGCGGCGCCGCCGTCGAGGATTTTGAGGTTTCTGGCGCGCTTTTTCCCCATTTTCCCGCCACGAGCGACGCGCCGAGTCCGCGTCGAGACGAGTTATACACGCTCTCCAGGCGGATCAAGTTGATCCGCGCTACACGGGGGCCGTCCTTTTCTTCCGACCTCCTTTGCTGTTTTGCTTGTAGATATTTCTCTCTAGGTACACGCGCACTCCGAGAAAAAAAGGAACGTTGCGGTGGCCCACAAAGGATGCCCCATAACTCGCTTGTGTGTGTTTTCTTTGCACGTTTCCAGCGGGGTGGAAGTAATGGCTGAGGCCGTAGTGCCCTTGTTGCGGCAGCGAAAAGTTCTGTGGGGCGTTAAGGCCAGGACTCTTCGAGGGACATGTCTTGAGTTCGGTGTGTTGTTTGTGGGAGTATGCCTCACTTTTGCTAATGACATGTCGCACATACCGAGAGTGCAAGTATGGCTCCAGTGCAGCAGTGAAGGTATACTATAGTTTGTTTGCTTACTCATATCATTACCACCATGCCACCAGCATATGGGCGAGTTTCACCGAATTAGGGCTGTATGATTGACTTTCTGATGATTTAGGAATAAATTTGTAAACGTCACCTGTTTTCTAGTACCTAATTCATCACTATGCGTGGTTCCTTGTCTTTTAACATTTAAAGGCAGGATTCCTAACAATCTTCTTGTGATGCTAACAATACAACGAAAACGAACGAGGGCGGGCACAGAAACTGTTTTACATCTTTCGCCATTGTTTGCATAGTTTTGTTGCTTTCTCCACTACGTTTTCTTCGCCTGAAAACAGCGCTTTTTCACCCGACGCGGTGGCTCAGTGGCTCCGGCGTTCGGCTGCTGATCCCAAGGCCGCGGGGTCGATTCCGGCCTTGGCGGTATCATTTCGATAGAGGCGAAATGCAAAACGCCCGTCTGCTGTGCGATGCCAGCGCACGTTAAATAACTCCCGGTGGTTTTAATTAATCAGAAGCTCTCCATTACGGCGTCCTTCGTAGCATATACAGTATGTTGATTTGGAACGTTCAACTACATAATTTTCTATTTACAATCTCGTGCGGCGTTTCCACTTTTTGCCAACGCCTTCCTCAAATGGCTGGCGTATGTATTAAAGCGAACGCTCTACTACGCCAGCCAGCGAGCCACTTCTGCTCGTAGCGCACTTCAGCCGTATGCCGTATGCCGTGGCCGACGAACGACCTTGAGCCGCCGTTGCCTAGCAACGGAGCAGCTGCGCTCCAACAGATGGCGCCGCTGTCGTCGCCTCGCTCCACCAGATGTGCTCCTCCGCTGGGGTAGAGGGAGAGGAGGTGTCGCTTCGCGGGTATATATATATATATATATATATATATATATATATATATATATATATATATATATATATATATATATATATATATATATATCCTCAGTGTATTCCAGTCGTTATGGAGAGCGCGACAGAGACGCAGCGAGGAAGAGACAACGCACTCAAGAGACACCAGAAGAACGCGCCGCAGGACTCGAGAAGCGTCGTAACGAAGATTCGGCTATAAGAAGTCGTGCCACGTCCCGGAGTGACTCTTCAACTGTGGAAGAGACCGGTTTGAGTTCTCGAGAGCGTCGGAATGAGACGCTGCGTAGACGACGTGCCGAGGAAACGAAGCTTTCGCAATTCAACTTGAGTTATCCAGAGCTAAATCACAGCCAATTTTTTCAATGCTTGTCTGGGTCACCATTTTGAAAATTATGCACGAATACACAATCAAATGTAATTTATAAGTTTTGCGCACTGGACGCTTTATTCCTAAATTTTATTTTAGTTCCAAATTCCTTTTTTTTTTCACTCTACCCTGACTCGCCCACCATTATGGGCCTTTTATTTTCTACCTCGCATCACTACGACTCGGCTATTTTAGCTGTTTATATGCTTATCCGCCCTTCTGGGGCGTAACGGAAGTAGCAAGTCCTTTTGCACACTACCATATATCACACAGCGACCCCATTTCACGCGACAATGAATCATCCTGGTAAACGGCATATGTAAACAGGACCACCACTCTGTTGCGCTTCAGCCTTGAGGGTAGCTCGCCGGCAGCTCACCTAAAAGGATCAACGGAACGTCGTTACCGCTTTCAAACCGTTGTATATATTTTGGCGACTGCAGCAAGCAATGCATCACTAGCGGTTCTTCCCTGGAAATTAGCGGGAAGGGTGAAAGGTCTCAATTTATCAACATGATTTGCGAATAGAAAGAAATCTGCTGTTTCGCTACGACAGCATATGACCGATACGTCAGGATATACGCAGCGCATTATATGCGTACGGCACACTTCACGAAACCACATATACCCTCCCCCCCTACCTGTGCTCTCTGGGGGAGCACGTGACATAGATCGAAACAATGGCGCAGTGCACGGCGTTGCGCTACATTTACAGGCCTGCGACGAAACCCCACCGGGAGCATCGCAATTTGCTGAGGACGTGACCTTCGTGGTAACCAAAGAACAGCGTAGAAACCCACACATGTATATGCAGCTTAGCCAAAGGAACAAGTTGGCGAACAGCGTTCGAAACTATCGCGAATCGACGCCGAAAAAGAGGAGACGGTGGGGGAGAGAGAGGGTGAGGGGAGGGAAAGGGGGCGCTGCAGTCGTTCGTCGACCAACAGCGGGTCTGATTGAGTCGAAGGCGCGCTCTTTTTGGCGACTGCGAACACGTCCCGAAACACGAGCCCGACACAAACAGCGCGTTGCGTAGCGTGCGTCCCAGGCGAGTAGGCAGGGCAGAACCGAACACACGCGGGGGCGGAGTCCGCCACGCCGAGTCGACGTGCGCCAACGGGGTCGGGATCCGGCCGCGCGCCTCCGCGGCCGCTGTCCCGTCATTAGGAACGGCGGGGCAATCTGGCGATTGCCAGAAGTCCCCGAACGTGCCCGTCGAGCCGTTGGCCGCCGCCGGTAGCGTCGCCGGCGAGCTGCGCAAGGGAGGCCGTTTGCCATCGATCGAGCCAACGGGCGCGCGGTATTACACGGTGCCCGCCGGTCGACGAAGGCTTCGCTGGGCGCTGCTGCAGCGGCGCAGCTGATCTGGGAGACGAGGTGGTGTACGTGGTTGTTGTGGGGGGCGCTCGCGAAATAAACGAGTCCTTCGCGGAGTACTTTGTGCCGCCGCTTCAGTCGTTTCCAGAAGTGGGAGAGAGGAAGACTCTATGGGGGAAGCTGTTACTTCGGCTTGTTTAGAGCGTGCGGTTTGTGAGAAGAGCTGAGAAGCGACGTTCTTGGGAAAATAAACACAAATGCTACCAATCGGCATAAGCTTACGTCGGTGTGAAAATAAGTTCTGTGAAGAATGCAAAAATCTCTCGGCGTGGATTGGACCGATGCGTGCGCTTAAGACCAATGAATTAGTCACATGTACTTTTATCCTCTGTCTGCCGCCGCGGTGGCTAAGTGGTTAAGTGCTCGGCTGCTGACCAGAAAGATGCGGGTTCGATCCCGGCCGCGGCGGTCGAATTTCGATCGAGGCGAAATTCTTGAGGCCCCTGTACTGCGCGATGTCAGTGCAGGTTAAAGAACGCCTGGTGGTCGAAATTTCCGGAGCCCTTCACTACCCTCATAGCCTTAGTCGCTTTGGGCGCTAAACCCCATATAGCATAAGCCATTTCACCATCTGTCTTTTCTTCGGTCACAGACTCCAAGCTCCCCCGTCACGCTTTCTTAAGCAGCGAACGAACACGGCTACGACATCTTAGGGCAACTATTTCCAATCTGCGAAAGAACGCCTGCTTTTCAAAGCCAAAAGCGCGGGCCACCCTCTCCTTAGGATTTGCTTTGTGAAAACCTGCTTCAAAATTCAACACTCTAGTGAGTGGAGCTCTAGTGCATCGTATTCCAGGTAAATAAGGATGCTGCAAGGCCGCGCGCTACGCATTCTGTTTAAATCGTGCCGACCTTCGGCGTTGAGAGCCGGCGTGTTTCGTAACGGCGTTCGCGCTCCAGTTTCCACGGAGCCCTTAAAGCCCTTGGGAGCGCCACTTTACCAACTCTAACCTGAAGAACTTTGATTCAACAGAAGTCTCGAAAATCACGACGGTGACGACGCTATCGGACACGAAAAAGTCGTCTTCCTTTGCCTTGGGCTACGCTGTTCGGCTTTTGCGTTGTTTTTTTTTTGTTTGATCTCGCCGGGTACTGCAGGCGAGCTCCACGACTGGAGGGAGAAAGCCTCTCGTAGGGAACAGGCTGGAGCCGTCGCTGCATATCGGCTCTCCTTCGACGACGACGCAGCGATGGTCGGTCGGCGTCCTTAAGCGCGCGCTTTTCGGCGACGTGGAAAGGGGTCCCCTTTTCTCCCCTGGGCCCTTTACTTTTCCCCCGCTTCTGCACGATCCTTTGTTCTTAACGCAGCCTCGTCCTTTTCTGCGCTTATCTTTAGCCGTCGAGGCAAAAATCAATAACCCTCGCGTTCCGGGACCGAGTCATAAAGAGCGAGAAACGGCTCGATGGAAGCTTTCCTCCTTCTTCCGTTCCTTTTCCGGCGTCGTCGTCTGCTTCCGAAGAAAAGAGGCGCGACGTCCCAGTTTCATTCCGTGAGCGCTGACAACGGCGCGGACGAAGAAAAGAAGAACAGGAAGAAGAAGGAACGGTTTGAGGGGGCTGGCATTCGCCGAGAAACATCGCCGGCAATAGTTTTCTTGCGAGTCCTGTTTTTGAATGACCGCATGCAGATGGAGCGATTACCGAGGCGGTTTATATGGTGGCGAGCTGGTCCCATTCGATATTCTGCCGAGACGCCATCCGTCACGGCATATGGGAGCTGCTGCTGTTGCTGCTTTTTTTTTTCTCTTCCTGCTCCAACCGCCTGTGGTTGTCACAAGTCGCGGACAAAAGAAAGAAGTGAGGCAAGCTAATCTTTTATTCGTCCCTTTGCATCAGATACCGCTCGAGTTCCCAAACGCGCGGCATTCTCGGCTGCGCACTTGTGTCGTTACGCCCACTGCACGGGCTTTCGCGGATTTTGTTTATTTTTTTGCTAGTGTGTAGAAGGTGGCTTAGATGGTGTCGATAAGGAAACCTACTAGAACTGACCCAGTTTTCTGAGTACCTCGATCTGTATGCTGCTGTGTCTTAGAATACAGAAGCCAGTGCGTGACTTTCACATGGTTCGTTCTGTGCCAGGCACAGTGACATGTTTACGGACACGAAGATAATTTTTATTCGACCGTCGCCTGGAGAAAAATCGGTTCATAAAGAGCTTAACAAGGCCACATACTCCCACACTTTGCCGTTGGAGCACCACGCGACCAAAAACAACCTTGTTAACTGCAGCGAACAATGCAATAAGGAGAGAAAGTAGGGAGGAAATGGCATCTCAAGACTAGCTAAGCCCTTCCTTAAGGGATCGATGATCCGCGTGGTCATTAGGACCGATCGCCCGGTCTCGGCGTCTGCGGCCTCCCATTAAACCCCCCCTCGGGGACGGCCGGCGGCGGAGCGCGCTGAAAAGAAGCGACGCGACCTTGCGACATTGCGACCTTGCGGTGGGAAGATATTGAAAACTAGTAGTCTGGTCAAGGAGGGGAGCAATGAAAATGACGGATGGGCAGTGGCGGCCAGATCTGAATTAACCCCAACGAACGGGTATCGGTGTTGAAGCTAAGCCGCGTATGCTCACGAGAACGCTAATCCCCCTGGGAAAGTCTGGACCGAGCGGGCAGTCGCGCACAGCGGAAGCACCCCGGCGGAGTCTGATGACAGCTCTAATTGCGTAACGGCGCCAGGGTTGACGAGCCTCGACGAAACCGATTGCACGTGCGGGCACGATTGTGTGGTTGTTTTTGTTTTTCGTTTTTTTCAGAGGGAGGGAGTGTTTTGGTTAATACTGAAAACGCTGCCGGGCGGGGCAGGCAAACCTGTGGACCAAGGGTTGTGGCACCTTCTGAGAAGATGGGTTTTTGTTTTTGTTTTTTTTGGAAGGAATTTGGTGTCCATTTTTGTGTTGTTTACTTTAGGGAGAGGGTTATATACCTTGAGGAATTTGGAGGGCCGGCCGTACTCTTGTTTAACCAATCATATTAATAGTTTGACGTGATTTGACGCTACCGATAACATGCAGGGCCTCTAGGTCATTAAAACTAGGGCCCAGAGCCCCGGAAAATTGTTCTGGGCTAAGGTCAGATGTAATGCACCTTCGGCTATGCCGAGTAGGGGCCTCCCCTAGTGTTAGCCAGTTCCACCTTTTTGTTGTTTAACCTTTTTGCCGTTTAAATTGTCTCTTGTGCATCAACTTGTTTATAACGTAAATTTTTGTATATGAAACAGCCAAGTCATACTCCCTTTATTAATGCCTCCATCCTTATTCGTCGCAAGATCGTCTCTGACGGGGCACCCCTGGTGCAAAGAAACCCTTCGGTCATAAGTCAAGCAATCATCTCGGGCGGTGGGGTGCGAAGGAGATAACGAACCAAGTAGTAGGTCTGCAATGAGACCTATACATCTTTACTCCTTCCTTCATTTACCTCCCTCTTCCCTTTCTCAGGAAAACAAAAAGGAGAAACAAGGCCTAAAAATGGTGGCAAGGAACACTCGCACTTAAGAATGGCGCCCGCTAATTATTGCCATACAATGGAGAGATAAGAAATTAGAATGATTGACATTTTAGGCGTGCTCATCGCGGTCAAGAGCGTTTTGGTGCAGTTAATACTGCACACAATGGCAATTTGCTTGTTTCTTTACTTTCCTTTTCAGCGCTTCCGTGGCAATGCGTTAAATTCATTCCTTCGCCGCAACTTAGTCTGCCGTCGGCAATTTCCGCGACGAGAATTAGGAGCCGCGTTTGCCAGTAGCCATTGGCTAACGTGACCATATACCAACTCCAGCGAGTGCTGGGTTCCGCGTAAACAGAGCTCTTGATGACGACGTCTACGGTTCCTCGCTACGCTCAAACGTGACGATGCGGAGGACAGCACGCCACGAAGAAAGAAAGATAAAGGAAGAGAAGGTGGAAAGAGAGGGAGGAGTCATTCTCTTCGGCGGAGGGAAGAAAGGGCGCTCGGCAGCAGTCGAGCCGGCGAAACGCGAAAGCTCATCACATCGGCGCGATTGCTTCTAAACCGGCCGAGCACAGCTCATTAAGAGAGCCGTCGGTGCGACGGCAGCCGAAGCGAAGGGGCAAGGGATGAAAAAGGAAAGGGGGGGGGGGGGGGGTGCGACCCCACGTGTGCACGGCTATCACCCGGGAAACACGGGGTCAACCGCGAAATGAGCGGAGCAGTGATGCTTAGCGGCCATATTGGCGTGCGCGAGCGCGCCTCGGGAAATAATGAAAAAAGTTATCGGAGAGGGAAAGAGGGCCGCGTTTCGCGACAAAGCGCAGGGACACATGGACAGACGCGCAGACAGCATGGAGGGGACGAGCTGAGGGGCAGGCATGCACGGAGCGCGCGGCGAGAGAACGATCGGAGGAGTGAAAGCAGCGAGTTGTTACAATGAAACGACGAAAACAATAAGCGCGAAAAGAACAAAAGTAGAAAAGGGACGCAGTGCCGTTCGCTCAGTGGTGAAAGGGCGGGCGATGGCGAGACGTGTCCGGGTCGTCAGGCTTTTCGCCGGGGTCGGCGGTGCGCGGAGAAACGCCGGCGCTGAGGAGGAGGAGAGGGAAGGGAGGGGGCGGTAGGCACGTCAGCGTGTCCGTCACGGTCACGCGGGCAAAACAATGTCATCCGGCGTGGTGCCCAGCGGGCAGGCGCAGCAGGCCCCGCATTTTTTTACGACCGGCGGACAGCGACGAGAATGGCGAGCGCGTCGCCAGCGCCTGTGTCTACCAGCGATGGGACGCCAGATAGAGAGAGGCCGGCGGACAAACGGCGCGGCTGCCTCGGACAACGTTCCTCCGCCGCGTGAGAAAAGCGAGCCGGCCGGCCGGCTGTTGAGGGAAAGGGCTGAAAAGGGAGAGGCTGGGCTTGGCTCGTTGCCGGAGCGCTCCTCGTCTCGCTTGCTTGGGCGACGCGGACCCGAGAAGGATCCCCTGAAAAGCTCGGCGTCGGGCGACAAACGAGGCGGCTACGAGGCCGCTCTCTGTCGCCCCCTTTTATATGTATCGTTTTTCACCCCGTTTAGACTGTAGCGCTGTTTAAACCGCCGCCCTCCCGCTTTGAGAACCAACGCGAAACGTCTTATTTAGTTTCCCAGATGCGATATCAACAAAACACCGAAAGACTGACTGGGCGAGGAAAAGTGAAAGAAAAACATTGAAAAGGCCGCGCTTGTTTGGACACAAAACCTGTCTTGTTTGTTGCCGTCAGTTGCCACACTGACTCGCCGTTACGGGCCGGGGTGGAGGCTAGGGTATAGCGTTGTTGTGAAAGGGTTCCCAGCGACAGCACGGTGATTCATTGAAGCACGCTGTAACACGTTAATCTAGCCGCAACCACCACGTCGGCACGTTTTGCGCCGGCTATGCCGGGAAGAACGGCGGTTTTCATTAACCTATATTACGGCAGGCGCTTGCGTATAGAAAGCTGCGCTTACCTGTTTGTTTGGGACCGCGGTATCCCATACGCTCCCACGAGACGCCGCGAAGCGCAATAATTACGCCGAATGGCTTCTTTCCCTCTGGATGGAAACTCACGACATCAAAAAAAAAGGGGGGGCGGGGTGGAAGGGAGGAATCAGTACGTGTTTACTCGGGCGTTGTTTACGGTAAGGCACTCATCCAAGAACAGACGAAAACATCGCCGTTCTATCACTGCAGCTTGTAAGCACATTTGTTACAGTGTCTGAACGCTCGAAGAGCTGCACACTCAGTTGTAACTGCAGCCATCTTTTTTCGCCGCGGATACAAGGCGGAGAACTATAGACACCACCGATCCGCTGTCGTTTCAACGTGCGCTTTATTACCAACGCACGCATTTCGACGTAAATACGAGGAGGCTATTTCTTCATGTCACAAAAATTGGCCGATACAAAAATCGTTGCTATATGCCCACACCTGATATCGCGAGCTCTCGCATTAAAAATTCAATATACTCTCAATCCATCGGACTGCTTCTCTTTGAATTGCCCTGAGGGGCGCACTAGCGATATAAAAACTTTTTTCGAGAACGCCGAGGTTCGCAACAGGCCCTTAATAATGAAATATCGACGAGTGCGCGTCTATCGCGCCCTTAATATTCCTCGAGAAGACCGTGCGCAGCGTTTCGCTTAACGAGGATTCAAAACAGGAGGGTCGCTCATGCAGTGCCGACAGCAAGATTCCTTCGGCGCTCGAAAGGCGAACGGGGATAATAATCGACCCTGTTTACGCGAATATGTTGCGCCCTACTTGTTGTGGCTTTCAATACCTCGTTGGCTCCGATCGATAATTAAAATGCCGTTAGCTACCGCGCGCCTTAATCGGAATCGCATTTAACCGAAAGCCATCACTCTTCCGCCGACTCCTTATGGCTCGTGAAGAGCGACAGCGGCATCAGTGAACCGCGGCTTGGAATTTTTCTTCCTCTTCTATTTTTAATTTTTTTTTCGTTTCGTCCCGTTAACTTGATCCAGCGGCAGCCCTTTCGGCCGAGACTGGAGTCGTTTGCGAGATACAAAATGGGTTTTTTAACGATACTGCGCCCAGAACGAAGTCGTTATTCTGTAAAAAAAAAAAAAAATCGTTAGGAAGATGAGCGCGAGCTTGCAGACTTTGGCTCAGTTTACTGACGCAATTTTTGTATCCATGAAGGCAGGGTATTGTCAGAAATAGTCTGCAGGGAGTCTCTTGCACTGCAAATGCTCACCGTCTTTGCAGGTCTCAAGTAAAGCTCATTCCTCCTCCTTTTAATAGCAGTGCAGCAATGCGTATTCGCAAGCAGCCATGAATGAAACGCGTCTCGGTGTTGGCAGCCCGTTGGACAGTGATTCAATTCCTGCCTTAAAGCTCCGGCATTGCTAGTAGCGTTATGAGTCATTTTATTTATTAATGCGATAAGAACAAACACCTCATCGCGAAAATAAAATGTGTCATTGGTCATGAAATTCGCCTATTAGATAGAAGAAATTGACTTAACCAGAGCGCATAATTCGCACTAGTTGGGGCGAAGTGATGTCATCAAACCGGAAATGACCTCTCTTTCGGTAAAGGGATCAACAGCCTCAAATTTAATCTCATCGTGAACTAAAAGAAAAGTAATTAGACGTCCCTGTGAAAATTTCTGTGCGTTTTGTTCTAGCTTTCGAACAGCTATTTTGTTCTTGATATAGGGGATACAATGTCCTGAGGCTGCAGGTTAGCCACATGGGAAACCGCATAATAGAGGGCTCTGGATTCATTTCCATACCCTCCGTTTCTTAAAAGCGTGAACTGACATCGCGTAGCACAAGGCTCACTTTTGTCTTTCGCCCCGTCCGAAACGCAGTCTCCAAGGAATTCGATCCCGCTGCCTCGGGCTCGGGAACCCAGCGCCACAGCCATAGCCAGTACTCTGGGTCTCGAAGAATGAGACTCAACATGAAATGGGATTGTTAAGAGGAAACAAAGGTGCAAATTAAAAAATGAAATGACAGCGCGCCATTTGCATTTTTATGAAATGCGAGACTAAATAATCTAAACACTCTATTGAAAACACCAACTACTGAAAACGTGATAAGGCTCAAAGAGAGAGAGGAGGCTCGAGAGGAAGGAAAGGATGCGATAACTTAATTTTGAGAAGAAAGTTTCATGCTCCTGACTGGCCGTCCAATAAGAGCGATGCTGCTGTCTGTTCCGTCCACGGTGCTACGCATCTGCGCTTATGAACTGAATAAACTGCTTTTATTTTCAGACGCTTTCAATGCGCACACCGCTCGGATGCTGGGAAGGAGCAATTCTTCCCGAGAGCAGAAGAGATGTCCATTAGCGAGGAATATGAAATTTTCCCCGCTCAATACCAAGTCGAAAGAGGCGGGTCTTGCTCACGCTCTGTTTTGGAAAATCGCAAGAAAATAAGGCGCGATCGAGAATGGTGAAGAAAGCGGGAGTCAAGGGAGGGCTATAAGGGAGAGCGGCGGGGAGAAGGGAAGAAAAGCGCGCGCTGCACTTATCAGCCATTAATTGATTTGGGCGCAGTTTCGCACCTGCCAGCCAGCCAGCTCGCGTGGCGCAGCCGCACACCGGCCATGGCAACCGGGTGAATAAATAATTTCGCAATCGCGGAACCGATCAGTGAGCTGCGCCGGACCGCCGGAAGTCAGAACGCACCTCATGCCGTTTTGCACTCTCGCCAAACATTGGCTCCGAAGACCACTGGAACGGAGAGAAGGAGAGACAGTGAGATAGAGAAAGTGAGAGAAAGAGAGGGAAAGAAATGAAACGAAAGAAGTTTCACGGACTAACCTAGAATGAGGAGGAGGGCATACGCGGGACCATCACAGCCGTGGCATCGAGCTAGCCTCGGGAGCTTTATGACGTCCGATCGACGGCGGCGACGACGACACCCTAGGGGGAAAGAAGGGGGTGTAGCGAAGGCCCTATATTCGTCCAACGCGGACCTCCTGTCGGGCCGCACACACGCACATGCACAATGCGCCGCAGTCAGCGCGCTGCTGCCACGAAGGGAAAGGCAGCGTGCGTCCCGATAAGCCTCGGGGAAATGACGGACCCGGGCGTTAATTGCGCCCTTCGATCGTGCGCGCCAGAGGGGAGAATAAGGGGAGAGGCGGAAGGCGAGGACGGCGATGGGGGAGAGAAGAACCCGCGCCGCAGACATGGTCCCGCTGTGCGGCCGTGTACCACCGCTGCGTTGCGTCGGGGACTCAAAGAGCAGCACCGCACGCTTATCGCTCTTCACACTACTCTCCTCCCCCGCGTTTCCCTTTCCCTTGCCGCGGGCGCAGTTCTATGCTGCCTTTGCACTCCATCTCCCCTGCCCTTCCCCACTGCTTCTCTTCCTCAAACGCACCATGCGCAGTCCTGCCGGCTTCCCTCTGTTGCTTCCGGTGGCACACACTGCGCTACGCCCGCCGGATGCAGCGGGAAGACAAAGGGACGGGAGACTGTCCCGGCGCACGTCTCGAGGCGGCGTGTCCCTTACACCGAAGACAACGCCCGGCGAGCCGCCATATCCGTAGCACACTGCCGCGCCTGAGGCCGCAGAACAAGCCGTAGTCGCCACAGGGGACCCTGACAAACTCCCCGCCGACTCCGCGGCGGCAGTCCTCAGCTCTTGCTTCTTCTTTTCCTTAGACTTGTTGTCTTTGTGGATTCCTTGCTTTGCTCCTAGTCTCTTCCTTTTTTTTTTGTATCACGCATCTTCTGGTTTTTGTCTTGGCCCGAGTGTGCGTGCGTGCGGGCCACGAACGCCTCCGGCGGAAACGACCTGTTGGTGGTACCGTTACGAAATGCTGACTCTGTCCCCGCTCAGAGAAGGCTGGGTTAGTTTGCCGGTGAAGAAGAGCGTGCTTCGAGGAAGATGTAAAGACTTCTCCTTCGTAAGTTTCTTCCGAAGTGCTAGAGGAAAAAAAAAAATCTCTTTTCCCGAGCGACGCAGCAGCAGCCGTCCCAGGCTTGTTCCGTTGTTTTTCGAAGGCAAAGAATTTTTAATTTTGCTTATGGCCCTGCACGCGCACTAGTGTTTGTGCGTCGGTCTGCGTGCTATAACGTGCCTTGTTGCGGCAGCACGAATATGCACTTTAACGCCGCTGCGTTGCCTTTCTCTTTTTACTATTTTAAAATCGTTTTCACGCTTGAAAGAGTCCGGGCGCCGGTTATAAGAAAACTTTAATTTCTGCGTGGTTGTTTTATAAACGCCTTTATCTGGGAGCGGTTTCCCTCCGCGCTATTCTGCTCTGCATTTTTCATTATACACGACCGAACGAGCGTCCAGATGTCAATATGTGGACAAAAAACGACTTAATTAGCCTCATTGTCTTTTGCCTTCGATTAGCGCCACCTGGCTTCATCGCGGAACTCTTTTCAAGCTTTTTCTTTTGCTCGTGTTGCTTGCCATTCCCTTATCTGGATATTACGAAGCTGTCCCGCTTCCATCGCAAGCGGCTGACGCTGGAACAAAAAGGTCACGGGTTATGGGACCCGCTCATGAAAGGACTTTTGCGGGCCTCACTGTCGAAGACAGGCTCCTCAAATGTCGATAAGGGATGAAAGATTATTATTCATGAGGACCGAGACTGTCATTCCTGTCAGATTGAATGAAGCAAAGCAGTTCGATAGTTTATCAAATCCCAGAAACGAATATTGTGAAGGAAAGCAAAGAAGCGGGGATATAAAAGTGACACCGAGCAACCGAGGAAGGTATCAAGGAAAAGTCATTTAAACTCTCACAGAGCGAACAAGTGCAACTGTTTAAACCGCCTTCACGACGAAACAGCCTGAGCTTATCCGGCTTACAGATTATTCTAGTTGAGCTTTTAATCCATTCCCAATACCCAAAACTCAATCTTGGACGGTATGAGTAGTGATCAATATGAGTAAAAAAAAAACTCGGGGCTCAGAATAGCCGCAATGCGTTTTTATTATTTTTTTTCTGGCGTATCTTTTGTGGGCACATGCACTGGTCGGGACGCCACAAAATTACCCGCGCACTCCCGGAGAGAAATAATTGTGATGAATGAAACTTCACAGAGAGGTTTTTTTTTTCCTTTTGGCGATTTCTTTTCGCACAGTCTAACCGAAGCGACCAATCTTCGATAGCGTGCGTGCGCTTGGTTCTTCAGTCCCGTATCTCGACGTAGTAATTTGGCTTTTTCGACGACAAGAAGTAGGGCGCTCTGCTTTAAAAGTCCCTCATTAGGTGGATGGCGAGGAGGTGGGGGGAGGGGGGAGGCACGTCGATTAATTAGCGATCTCATTCAGGACAGAAGACGCGCGCACTCTTTTGCAACTTAGCTTCACTCGATTAGTGCGAGGCTTTGGAATAATCATGCCATGGGGTCTCCCGCCGCCACACGGACGTGATCAGAAAACTATTCGACCGCGCGGTGTGTTCACGCTTCAACGCTGCGCTACAAATATATATATATATATATATATATATATATATATATATATATATATATATATATATATATATATATATATATATATATATATATATATATATATATATATATATATATATATATATATATATATATATATATATATATATATATATAAGAACGGAAACGAAAGGGGCCAGGGAACTTTAGTTTTGAGGTCTAAAATCATCTTCGTGTTAGAAGGTTCTCTGCTCTCATTTGCGGGTGCTATTGAACCTAGTGGACGTTTGATGCACTTCAGGCGACTTGTAATGTCTATGCTTCCGTTTCCTATGTCAAGGTGATTAGGCTTAAAAAGCCATGAAGCAAAGCACAGGCTCGTGATGAACGAGCTAAGTGCGCAGGACGCTGCTACTGCTTCGCGGGAGTAATTAATACGTTGGTGGCCCCAAACGTCTGGCCATCGGCCACATCTTTGTCAGAAAAAAGTAATGCAGCCGTAAGGAACTAGCTAGCTTCAGGAAGTGAAAAAAATAACATATATTTCTCTGATGAAATATAAACATAAACGACACGCTTGCACACCTCTTTAAAGTAGAGTCTCCACCAATGACTTTAGGTAGATTTGCATTCTTGATAGTTGCCATCCGGGTCAGTTATGCTTTCCAAAAGAAATCTTGCTGTTTATAGTTTTTTTTTCGTACCTTTTAAAAATTTATTTCACCTGGCTACGGGGTGCCAGCGGAGTGGAAAGTTCGGCCCTCAAACCGCCCGCTCTCTGCATTTCGGCGATGTAATCGTCGTGAACGGCATGCCTTGTTAATGAATATGGACGCCGTCAGACCTTGAAATTAGCTGTCCTCGTAAAAAAGGACTATGTTCCGAGTATTTTGCAGTAAGGACCCCAAACCTTTTCAATTATTCTTGTCATTTCGTGGGACCTCTTTGAATACCGAAAATATTACAGTGACCTAATAACCGCCAAAGATTTGCTTTTCTTGAGACTGAAGTCGAAGGACATACGTAGTGATTATTAGGTGCGGTAGCAAGCGCAAAATACGCAAACGTGAAGGCAGCAGGACAAAGATTGGCTTGCAGTGATAGCACCGGAAGCTGACCCAACGTACTGCTGGTCTAATCAAAACAGAACTGGAAGGGTTACTTTGACCCTTTAACGCCAACATTATGAACGAAACAAAGAAAAGAAATTCTTATCTGGGCATTCTACTAGCTAATGTCCCACGATCAAAAGCTAAAATTTGAGAAATTGCAAAGTCGCCAAGTAGCAAATAATTGGCACTTGGTCAATTTGGCGCAGCTGGTCTGAGTTCAGTTAAAGGCGAAACGAAAGGCCTGAAGCCAAATCAAAGATGAAGAGACAGTAGACAGAGTGTTATCTAGAAACCATCGCATCAACCCCCCCCCCCCCCCCCCCCCCCCCCGCCAAACCATCTTTTTTTTTCTTTTTAAGACTCCTTCCTCTAAGACTCCTTACTCTGACTCCAAACATTAGAGCGGAAAGTGCGCGCAACTGAGAACATATTGCCAACAGATATTGTATTCAAGCTAAATGTAGTAATGAAAACAGGGCGTGTAAACTGAATGTCGTGGCACTAGGAAATAAGCGGTGAACTAGTCTGCACACATTACACAAGCAGTTACGAGTGTATTGTGAGCATTCTGTATAGCTCGCATACATTAGCGGATAAATTTGACATCGCTGTTTATTTCCGTATTATTTATTCCGCCTCATTTCCGCCTTTTCATCCTTATTTTTTCCTTTAATATCGGCTAAAAAACATTCTCCCGACAACCCTTCGGTAACGAGGGGCCTTTTTGAAGACTGAGCAAAGAGCGACGAGCCGGCAAGCAGGAAGAAGGGATGGACAACGCACAAGAAGACGAGAAGCAACAAACCGGACTCTCAAAACGAGGGCGTTTAACACCACGGCAGCGCGCGCCAAACGAAAGAAGAAAATAAACCGAAACCTATCCAGAGCAGCTTTAAAACGAGCCGGAGCGATTCGGTGAAAACTGTCGCTTTTCGGGTCGTTGATTCACTTCGTCGCGCGAAGCAGCGACCCGTTTCTGCAGCGTCGCCCAACAGTGTCCAGAGCCCTCTTTTTCTCCATTAGCTGCCACCCTCCTCTGTGCTGCCCAGTTCGCGTACCCGCTCTGTCGAAAGGCCCGCGTCGCGCTCGAACGCGACGACCGGCCGAGCTGCAGAAGCGCTCGCGTTGAGAGATCCGCATGTATTACGTGCCTGTGTATATGTGTATTCACTTTTTTTTTCACTACGTCGACGACCAACAGCCGGTGGCGGTAGCGGCGGCGTCGAGAGTCGTTGTGGCGGTGGTCGAAGCCGGATGGACCGCCATGCCAGCCCGCTAGCTAGGCTGGCTGGCTAGCTGGCCGGCGGTCGGTCGGTCGGCATCGTAAGCAGCAGCAGCAGTGCAAGCAGCTTGGCGGGAGAGCGCCCTCGCTGCCCGGGCTGCGCGGATCCCGCGCGATCGAAGCTCAGCGCACGTCCTCTGCGAAACGACGAGGCTCTGTGAGAGCGCCGCGCTTGGGCCGAGAGTCCGCCGCAATGACCCAATTGGACACGGCTGGTCTCCGCTCCCGTATGGCGCGCAAGCTACTCGTCTGCCACCCTCCCCCTCACAACGCATCCCCCTCTCACCCCCTCCCCTCAACCCTAACCCCTCTTACCAGTCCTCCACTGCCAGCTCTCTCCCTCGCCTGTTTGTTTGTGCGTACGTCTGTCTGTGCGTTCCCATCCCCTTCCACACGCGAATGCTCCCGACTCCGCACGAAAGGAAATACCCCGAGCCGGCCGTCCCTGCACTGGGTGCCGTTCACTCCGATATTTTGTGCTTCCTTTGTATTCCTCTGCCGGGGTCTTCTTACGCCCGCTGCCCAACGACCGGCCGGCTGCGAGCGGTGCTCGGAAGTGATGGAGCGCGGCTCATCAGGAGGAGGACGATCATTCGCGGAATGATTCAGAAGCGCGGGAATTAATGCGGCCCTAACGATTGGTGTAGCGAGCAACGTGCAATTACTGACTTCGCATTGGGAGAGGGGTGGAGCACGCGCGCTGCTCCAACTGACGACCGCACGCTCTTTTCGGATCCGCTCTTTTGGGTCGCTGCTTGCAGCATCTCTCCTCTTCCACCCCACCCCTACCCCCTCTCTCTCCCTGCACTTGCCCCCTCCCCCTCCCCACTTCTCGCCTGGCGCTGCTTCATGCACTCCCTTTCACAGGCTCTCCTGGGTGCCTTTTTTTTACTTCTGTTGTTGCTCTGAATATATTCAGGGCTTGAAATTACTGGGGCTGGGAGGAGATTTCAACTGGTCGGGACGGAAGCGTTGCAATGGCATCGAAGTGGGCGCCAGTGGGGCATAACGTGCTATTACCGCTCATTCATGCAGTTGCGTGAAAAATACCTTACACAAAAATGCTCCGCGCGGTGCTAACGAACGAAACAAATATTCCCAAGTGGCCGGAGGAGCGAGAAGATAATTACACTTAGTTTTCAGCGTAAAGTCATGTTTATTTCCTCTGTGTGTCATAGAAATTTTTCAGCGTTGACAACACAGAGTCTGAATGGCAGGAGTTGTAGCGACGCGAAAGAATTCCTCATGCCCGTCGTCCATCACGTGAACAGAAAAAAAAGGGTGTAAGAAGATTTCTTGCTCAACGTCTGGTATTTCAAGAGTTCGTTTTGCCTCCTTCGTAGTCCTGCGCCCGTCTCTAAGCAATTCTTAACAATTAGTTTCGTTGCCTTCGATTTGTTCGGTATCTAAATACATGTAAAGATTACCGCTTAATACAAACAGTATTTGGGGCGCTAAATAACAAGCCTCGTCAGAATGCATCCGTTTTGGTTTAAATATTGAGTAAAACAAGGGAACTAGTACAGTTTATAACATTTCATACCATTGCCATGTGCCAGTAAAGACATCTACAACGCTTATCAAGAGTCTCCAAGGCATATGATTCAGTTTTGAGCCACACAGGGGAGCTACTTACTTTACATCTGAGGAACAAAAGACTCGAAAAGTAAAGAGAATATCTCTCTTCCCCTCCACAAATATTTAAAAGTAGGGAGGGGGACGGTGAGATTAGTGCTTCACAAATCGAATGAGAAGCAAAATAAACGCCCCGAAGTCTATTGATCAAAGGCGTACCAGAGGATGCGTGCTACTCATAGTCTTTACGGCGTCGTTGCTGGTTGTAAAGCCAACGCGAACATCACTCCACGCAGCCAAACGTTAACTGATCGCCTCCATGATCTTTCGTAAATGTCATGCTCAAGTTGAGTAGAGCCATCCTGGCAATCAGGTTGCTTCGAACGTCGAACATGCATAGCTCAATGTTTCCTTTACGACAGAGTTTTTTTTTGCCCAATATATCAGCCATTTTCACTAGTAGAAAAGACATTTTGTTGCGGTGCATTCATTGCTAGGTTAAAGCAGGTAAAAAAAATTTCACCTTAACGAGATAGCCTACTGTAAGCAACTTAACTTTCGCGAAGACCTAGTCCTTTCACGTTTTCTCCTAATAACATAGACCATGCAGAAAGTTTGTCGCACAAATAATTTGGTCAAAACAAGCACTCACCTCTGCTTCGCGAAAATTTGTACTCGCGAAATATTTCGATTCTGCGAGTTTACCCTAATTTGCGAAATGTTGAGCTCTCGACCACAAAAAAAAAAATCTTTACGGTATTAAAATAAAGAGTTTAGGCCATATTCAATAGTTCTTTTTTAAGGCATGCGGCGCTAGCAGACGAAGGGCGACATAAAATGGACGCAACTGCGCTGATGTGCAGACATTAGAGGAACCACAGGGGTTTTAAAAGGCGACACTCCCATGCTTGTCAATGCAATCACTAATACATCGGAGAAGATCATCATGCTGTATTGAGTAATATAGGCCTTTTAGGTCTTTCAAGTCAACAGATGCACTTTAGAGCACTTCAGAGGACTCTAATTTGATGTTGAAATAATTGAATGGTGGCCTTTGAATACCTTGCTAAAAATGGGTCTTCTACTGCAGGGAAGTTCCGTTTTGATTGCAAAAACTGGCAAACTATTTTTGCCATGTATCATTCTCCGAGGCGATAACGTGAAGTGGGCACTCGGATTTATGCCTTTTTGCTGTGAAAAAATGCTGAGACTTTTTTTTCTCTCTATTATCGAACGTGACAGCTTATCCAGGTTTAACCATTGACACAACTTATTTGCGGCTCTGTTCACTTTTTTCAAAGCTGCCTCGTTGTATTTAGTAAAACAGGATTGAATTACTGCTAATGCTTTTGCGAATTAGGCATCCTTTGACAGAATTATGAAGCCTCTTTCCTTACCTACGGTTAGCAGGGAGAAGTTATTCTTCCTCATATAGGTGTCTGCAGGGTTGTATGTCACAAAAATGTCTGCAAACCAACTAGCCAGCAACATACCTTTCCATATTCAAGAGGTCTAGATCATTATATTGAGGGAAGCCATTCATACTGAAAGTCGGCTCTCGTAACAAGAGCCGCGCTGAACAATCCTTGTGAAATATAAACCCCGTCATAACAACAACATCAACCCCATTGTAGCGACGTCTATTTCGCAAGCCTCGACTTGGTTTCATTCCCACGAGAACAGAAGCATGTTAGAAAATAGGACGCTCTAGTGCTCGTCATAGTAAGCACCAGCAGAGCTATTCGCGGGCGAAAAGAAATGAGAGAGGGTGAAAGCACCAGGACAGAAAGGAAAGAGAAAGGCAAAAATCCCAGTTCTCTGAACGCTCTTCGATCGTTGTCAGAATACTGAATGACCGTACCGGTGCCGCCTGCAACGGCAAGCGCGTTTCACCTAACTACTACCCTTTTAGCGGGAAAGCCGATTTCGTCTTTAGCCGCGTACTGAGATCGGTTGGGTACTGGTAATGTAGGGCGTGCCTTGCCAAAAAAGCATTTCGAGGAGTGGCGACCCGGGAACGGGAAGGAAAGAGAGAGAATGAAGGAGGATGTCACTAATTGCAGCGCAGTCCTCGGCACAGTTACATATATATGGTAGTGGCCTAGAAAGCCAGAGAGCGCCCTGGCGAATTCTCAAACAGAAGGGAAGGCTGCCCAACGCACTTGCGAAACGGGTCTTCTGCAAGCATTCCCGCAAGTTGGATGGTGTACATAAACTCATTTGTATTCAATTAATTAAATCGGCCTCGTTAAGATCGAGATTCGAACAATTGTTTTTTTTTGTGTACAGTGAGGAAAACTTTTTTTTTTAAATTCAGTATGATCGAATAGCTCGTTTGTAAACGGTGGAACATTGTTAAAGACATATGTCTCCACACAGGAACAGAGCTTAATGCATTGCCTCGGCACGGGATTTAATGCGCCCAACGGGGATTTATATTGGGGATTATGGGTGTGTTCCTGGTCTGAGCCGCTCAAATGTAATCGAGCCGAGAGGTTAGTATCGTCTCGCTCTGCATTTCACTCAATTGCTCGCACTTCCTTTGCAGTATTGATTGACGTCCTGCGCCGTGCCATTTATTGATTGCAAAACAGGGCGTGCTCCTTGATTTGGGCCATTAAGATTTCTATGCTGCAGAAGAGCAGCGATTTATTTTACTGTTTTGCTATTATTTTATGAAAGTCTCGCTCATTCGGCCATCCGTTCTCTCACTGATTGTCTGAATGACTTCCTTACTCGCTAGTCGCGCTCACTCACTTGGCCGCTCACTCAGTAATATTTTTATGTGACAAATGCCATTAAATATTGCACTAACCTTTGATCACCATTTTCTTTTTAACAAAAACTGCTTTCAATGCCAAGAGGACTCTTTAACGAGCTAGTGAACTCTCCAATCACTAAAGTCAATTCGATCGGTTTTTTTTTTTCACACAACATCAAAACGATTGGAGTTCCCGCTTGTGCTAGAAACCCTGCAAATCACGTCAATCGTCGCCAGTCAGAAATGGTTCCTCGGGCGTTTGTTACCAGAACGGCTGCAACCAATCTTTCTCGTGTTGTTAGTAAACACACAACAAGATGTGCTGCGTTATCCTTTGCACGCTTACCCCCCACACACACGCACGCACACTCTCACACACACTCACTCTCTCTCTCACACACACACGCAAACGCACACACACGCACACACACACACACACACACACTCACTGACTCCACACGCACACACACTCACGCACACTCACACACACACACACACACACACACACACACACACACACACACACACACACACACACACACACACACACACACACACACACACACACACACACACACACACACACACACACACACACACACACACACACACACACACGCACGCACACAAACGCACGCACACTCTTTCAAACACATGCGCACACACACACGCACACCCCCAAACACGCACACACACACTACACACACACGCACACTCACGCACACTCACGCGCACACACTCTCACACACACACGCAGACAGACGTACACACACTCACACACACACGCGCGCACATACACACGCATACACATACATACGCACACGCGCACGCACACACTCACTCACTCCCACGCGCACACACACACTCACGCACACTCTCTCACACACACGCACTCACACACACAAACATACAATCACGTACACTCAAACACACACACACGCACACCGACACACGCACTCACACACACGCACAGTCACTCACTCACGCACGCACACACACACTCACTCATTCACACGCGCACACACACACTCGCGCACACTCTCACACACACGCACACACACTCACACACGCGCGCGCACACACACACGCATGCGCGGGACAGATTGCAGCCAAAACCAAGCGCGGACGACGAGCCGTTGGACGGAAAAAGATACAAACGTTTCCGAAGTGAGATGTCTATTTGGTGAAGCTGTGCTGTTGGGAAACGTCGTTGTGAGGATAGGGACGCGCGTGCTCAGTACTTTTCAGTAACTGAATCACAACGGCTCTCTTCTGCGCTTCATTGAGACGCTACATGGAGCTTTCGAAATAACTCGCCAGCTACTTCGCGGACAGCCACGACTGTTGGAGATGTCGCGCATGCTCTACCGTTATCCCTACGAATAAACTAGTGGCTTCGTTCGAGCGCGGCTCAGTAACCCGCTTCCAGTGTGAACTGCAAACTTTAAGCGCGCGCATTAGTAGTGACAACGGCAAAAATTCTTCGTAAAGGCAAAACTAAACTCACTTATTTTCATGACAATAGAAAAGGAAAAAAACATTGCACAATTGTTGGATTATGAGACACCCTGCGTTCACTGTTTTTATACTGCTGTTTTTGTTTTTTGTACGGATGTAATAGGCGGCAAGAGCTGTAGTTGGAAACATATGTAATTGGCCTTCAGCCAGAGGCAAAATAGCCATCTCTACCGAACGCAGGAGTTCACTAACTAGTGCCAGTAACGCGATATGAGAATAACAGCGGGCTGAGCCTAATGAAAGAGCTGCATGCACAAAGCCCCAGGAAGACAAACTACTGCGTCAATGTCTTCAGCGTGCACATGGATGAATACACACCTGAAGGAACGCCAATAATTAGGGTTAATTTGTAAGCTTCCGGCTTCTGCACTGGCGTGCGGACGCACGCACGCACGCAAGCACATGTATGATGACCTAATCGTTTGAGCGTCCGCCTCGCATGCGAAAGGTGCGCGGTTCGATCCCTAGTGCCGCCGGGTGCCCACCGATGATACAACGGGCACAAGCTTTCTCCTGCCTGGTGCTCGGCTTCTTTAGGGTAAAATATGTGAGAAACCGGTCTTTGACCCCATCTTAACTATAAGAAAAACCTTGTGCCATGGCGCTCTTTGGCCATAGATGCCCTTGCGCCATAAAAACCTATGATCATCATCAAATACATATTTATGCATGCACGAACGCACTAGCACCCAAAAACTTAGGCCGAGTAAAAAACCAAACCTATAGTGTACACGCATGTCACGCTGATATCCATGACTGCATGACAGCGCGCAAAGGATATGCATGGTCTTACCTTAATGTGGCTTTTTTTTCCATCATACGACTGAAAAGCAAGCTATGCAGACTGATAACCTTTGGTAAAGACACTACGTATCTCTACGAAACGGTTTCTTTTCTTTTCTTTGGTCAGTGCCCCTATGGAAATTTACACCGCATTATCCAGTAACAGATTTCGAGAAACTTGCCCTTTTCCTAAAGTCGTTCCTATAGCTATACAAACAACTCTCAGCTCACTGTTTTGGTTGTGGAATTGCAATACCATGTGCAAATATTGAAGGAGGCTAAAAAAAATTGAAGAGCCTACTTAAGTTCCCCCTTAAGGGTATGACACGACAGCCCCAGTGGGTTATTTACGCGATTGGTCCTTCTCGAATATACATTCATATATCTCTAGGATTTCTCATACCACTCTCGGCACAGTGGTGCAGCGGTTAGGGATGGCTCTGCGATGGTAGGGGCTGATATATGTGGCGCTTGTGTGACACTGGTTGCTCCTTCTGAGCAACTTCTCGCGACCAGTCATTAATTTAAATGTCACCTTCAACGGGTGTCAGTTTACTCACAATCCGGTAGGCAAGTTCTGATCCACGGAGCAATACTATACAGGAGGTGCAACTCCCGTCTGCGCAAGCGAGCGCGGGCGACCAGATAAAGTCACAATTGTATGCGCCAACGGGGGCGCATGCAGTGGCGGCGCCTTGTGGCGCCTGGTAGAAACAGCAGGAAAAATATATAAAAATGCAGCGCCCGGGCAGGCGGCGCGCGCTCAAAGCAGACGACACGGGTGCTTGCTTCAGCGGGCACGCCGTGACGTTGTATTTCAGTAGTTTCTTTCCAGGCCGCCAGGCGCCGCCAGCAGGATAGTGGCGCCGCGGGCTTGTGACCTTTTCTGGTCGCCGCAGACGGCGGACTTTCCACTCCTTATAGTCTTCCTCCGTGCTGTGATCACACCACAAGGTCACGTGACCCAGGTTGCTTCTCCGGGACTTTTCGCTCATAACGCCTACACCGACGACGACGAAAACGCCGGCTTTTCTGCAAGACTGCAGTCTGAACGCTATCATTTAATACATCAAGCTGGGTATTTTCCGCAAATTCGCGCAGCACAAAGTCCATGCTCACTTTCAGTGGTTTTGTATAGTTAGGAAGTTGTATTTGAATGCATCGGCCTTAACTGAACCGTAACGTGTTTTCCTTCATATAACCTTCATAAATAGCTTTTGAGTGCTTTCTCTAGCCAGGAACAACCTGCGTTTTACTGAGTTTTTTAGTGAGCGTTTTACTGAGCGGGTTGTTTCTTCAGACACGTATTGAGATTTCGTTTGCACTCTTTGTAACGCAGAAGAAGTTCTTGGTCTTGCTGGAGGCGAGGTGTCCTTACCATGCGGCAGCTCTCAGTTCCCGGGTCTGGCTCCCGATGATGAACCTATCCTGGTGCTGTGGTTCCGTGAGGGCTCAGCTACCCCCATACTCAGCGCGGACGCCCGCCGCGGAGGCGGACTCGCCAACGCCAAGGTGAGTTACAAGTAGCACGATGAGTTGCACGTTCAGTTGCAAGTTCAGTTGCATGCTCACTTGCGTTTAACACATTGAAAGATGAGTCGCTCGTCAAGCAGCTCGTTGAAAACAAAGACCACAATTTGCAAGTTTTTCTGCGAACAGTTAGTTACCATCAACACGAGTTGATCAAGGACTTGCCTAGATTTTCCGGACAAATATTCCTATTCAAGAAAAATATGAGTAATCGAACTAAAACAAAAGCAAAAACAATGTTAGTGAACAGCGCGAAGCCGTTTGTTTTGAATTAAGTAATTTCACTACGACTGGAGCTCACTAATGTTTTTTGAGAACAATATATATACATCTCTAATCGTGCTGCGCGACCACTACCTGTAACAGGATCATTAGGTGTGCTGAATTTTCGCCGCAGAAGTGACAATAATAAAACAGTCTTCTATCGCAAATTTTGCGGAGCCATCGCTCTAAGGTTCGCACTAACTGTTCATTACAACTTGTCAGAAAAGTTATATCTGCATGTATTCGCCCTGTACGAAGTGCACAATCTACTGTACAAGTTGCAAGTGCCATGAATGATGTCTGCTACTTCACCACGTACACAAAGCGCTTTCAGGTTTGACCTTTAGCCTACCCCGTGCCAGAGATAATCTTTCGTATGTCGAGATACTCCTGGCACCTGCTCAAATTCTTGTTACATTTGTGAAATCAGCTGGATAAAGAGTACAAAAAACGGCTAATTTATACCTTTCAATGGTTGCCTTTATTTAGCTATTGTTATTTATAATTGCGATAAAATGTAATAAAACCCACCTTCACCCCCTTTAACCCTACAGAAACATTATGTCGAATATGTGAAGCCTCGCCATGGAGTAATATCGTTCATATGCGCAAAAATCAAAGTAGTCACGGCGGGTAAATCCAACTGCTGTCGCAGTTTTCTTCCAAGTTTCGAGGTCGTCCTGTGAATTTTCATACTTGACTTTTCCTCAAAGTTTTCAATGTGAAAGTTCCGGAGCAGGTTGAAAAAATGCCCATTTCCATTATTTGACTTAATGTAGCTCCAGAATGGCTCCTATTTCCGAGCTTAAGATAGAGTTGCCGAGATCAGAATTACCGCATGATCATAGACTCCTGCGTCACGTTATTAGAACCTTGAACAAAGCCCGGGAAGTTGTTGAGCTATTCTTCTTTGTTCTTTACTGTTCCCTATTACTCATATGTTAGTTTATTGCGACATAATTTGCCACGTTTATTTTTATGTTTATTTTTTGCTCCTACTGCTTGAAGCCATCTTAGGGGCTGCAGTATTCTATAAATAAATAAATAAAGAAAGAAATAAATAAATAAATTGTAACGGGGGGTTTGTTACGAGGTACTGGGGCGACGGGAACGGCAACGGCAGCAGTCTGGGATCAGATCGGCAAAAGACACACAAGCGTAGCGCTGGCAAAAACTCTCGAGAACACTGTCACCTCGTCTTCGTCTTTTCAAATCATCAGACGCATCTTCTTCTTTAGCCTTACAATCACCCCGGGGACAAGAGGAGCCATCCTGGCGACTTAGGATGATGGCAAGACGGCGGGGTCGTAGTAGGGCTTGAGGCGCTGGACATGAACGGTCTCCCGTCCTCGGCGGCGGAGATCAGGAGACGGCGTGAGGGGTTCCACGATATAATTAACCGGAGAGGTGCGCTCCAGCACACGGTAGGGACCATGGTACTTCGCAAGAAATTTTGAGGAGAGACCGGGAGTTCCTGAAGGGATCCAGAGCCACACAAGTGCACCAGAAGTGTAGTTCGGTGGGGTTTGGTCTTGGTCGAGGCGGGAGCGCTGGCGATGCTGGGTGTCAGTGGTGAGTGATGCGTCGTCGGCAAACCTTGGCTTGACCACGTGATCACAACGTCACCTCACCGGCGGGCTATAAAAGGGGCTGCCTGAATAAATCGTTCCTTCTTGTTGTGTCATTCCTGCGTGATGCTATATTGCAGTGGCGACGAGATAGCGCGCCGGCGCTAGGCGAACTTACGTGCGCAAGAATGAGTGCCGGGCGGCCACCGGAATTCACGGATGCAGAAGGTACGTGGCCTACGTATCATGTTCGGCTGGAGGCTTACTTCGAAGCCCATAGCATCGCGGAACCAACGAAGAAGCGAGCGCTGCTCATAGCTTCGCTCACAGACAGTGCGGTGCGAGTGGTGCAGGGGCGGTGTCATCCAAAACAAGTGAATGAGCTGAGTTACCAAGAAGTCGTCCAGCATTTGGAAGACCACTATGCTCCGCAAGTTAACGAGATCGCTGCAAGTTATGCTTTCTTCAGGCGCTCGCAAAAAGACGGGGAGTCTGCCCAGGACTTCATTGCGGAAATTAGGCGGCTAGCGGAGAAGTGCAACTTCGGAACGTCACTGGAGCGCATGTTACGGGACAGAATTGTGTGCGGTGTGCAAGATGAAGACGTCCGGCGACACTTACTGACTCAACGGAAGCTTACACTAGAAGAGGCGGAAGACTTTGTTGTCTCGGCACAGAAAGCCTCCCAGAACGCCAAAAGCATGCACTCTTCAGAGCCAGGAGAGGTACATTTTGCCCGTCAAAAGAGTCGTTCATCGAAGCCGCGCCCAAGGCTGGAGAAGTGCGATACATGTGGCAGGTGTGGTGGCGAGTCGCACACCGAGGCGGAATGCAAACACCTTCACGCGGTGTGCTACCGGTGCGGCAAACGAGGACATCTGCGCCGAATGTGCCAGTCCAGCACAAGTTTCCTTCGGCACGCATCGCACCCGGGAGGCCAACGACGCCAGGGCTCCTACGCAATGGCAGCAGCAGGGGACACGAGCTCGGACGACAGCGAAGCCCTGTACACTATTGCAGCGGTTCTCCACCAAGAAGCCAGCATCCGCAAGGTTCGGCCAATTTACAAGGACATTAATTGGAATAACGTCCCTCTTACTATGCTGGTGGACACAGGATCACCCGTGAGTGTCATCTCCGTAGCGACGTTCCGGAAGTACGAGGCGCTGTGGCCGCCGTTGCGCCAATCACAGCTTAAGCTATCCTGCCTCTTGGGCGAACTTCCAGTTGTCGGACAGCTCAGTATGACGGCTACATGCGACGGGAAAGGCATTCCGGGTACGGTCGTAGTGGTCGACAGCGTCGGACCATCTTTGTGCGGCAGAGACACAATCAAGGCATTCAACGAGGCTGGGGTGGCAATGCTGTCGCGTGTGGTCGCGAGTGTGCAACCAGTCGAGATAAAAGCTGACAGCACGGAACTGCAAGAGCTGCTCAACGAATATGCTGACGTGTTTGCTCCAGGACTCGGCGTATGCAAGGGACCACCGGTCACATTGCAGCTGAAAGAGAATGCGTGTCCAAAGTTTTTTAAGGCCCGTACGGTTCCCTACGCTTTGAGGGACAAGATGTCTGAAGCGCTGGACCAACTGGTTGCGCAAGATGTCCTGGCGCCTGTGAAAACCGCCGAATGGGCAACACCAGTGGTACCCGTTTTAAAGGGCGATGGGTCTCTCCGAGTGTGCGGAGACTTTCGTATGACAGTGAATGCAGCCACAGTGATGGAACAGTACCCGTTGCCTCGAGTGGACGACATTTTTGCTAAGCTGAATGGCGGAGAAGTATTTACGACGTTGGACTTACGCCAAGCCTACAACCAGCTACCTTTAGACGCGGATGCCAAAAAGATAGCAGTGCTGAACACTCAGAAAGGCCTCTTCTGTTTCAACCGATTACCTTTTGGCATAAGTTCTGCTCCAGCTATATTCCAGAGGCGGATGGACGCGCTGCTGGGCGATATTCCAGGAGTTCAGGTGTACCTGGATGATATTATCATCGCTGAAAAAAAGGACGATGTATCAAGGCTGAAGAGGGTGCTGCAACGCCTGCCGGAGTACTGTCTCCGACTGCACAAGGATAAGTGCAAATTCCGGCAAGACGAAGTCACTTTTCTCGGCCATCGGATCGACGCTAAGGGTCTGCGACCAAAGGACGATAACATCAAGGCTGTTATCGAAGCCCCAGAACCTACTTCAGTGAGTGAGCTGAAAGCTTTTCTCGGACTTGTAAATTATTACGGCAAGTTCTTGCCCAATCTGGCCACTGTGCTGGCTCCGCTGTACGCCCTCCTAGCTAAAGGGGTCAAGTGGGAGTGGAACAAGGAACAAGAAAAAGCTGTTCAGAAAGTTAAGCAGGCAATTGTGGCTTCCAAGTTCCTTGCTCATTACGACCCGGATAAGCCACTGCGGCTTGAGTGCGATGCGTCATCAGTAGGCATTGGGGCAGTTTTGTCCCACCGTGTGAACGGTGTTGACTACCCCATCGGATTCCGGTCCAGGACACTCACAAAGGCAGAGCGTAACTACTCTCAGTTAGAAAAAGAAGCACTAGCACTGGTGTTCGGCGTCGCACGGTTCAAGGACTACTTGTATGGACATCGGTTCGTGTTAGTAACCGACCACAAGCCTCTTACTGGTTTATTCAATCCAGGCAAACCAATACCACCGATGGCGGCTGCGAGAATCCAGCGCTGGGCCTTGTTCCTTGGCAACTACAGCTACACATTGCAGTACCGCAAGGGCAGCGAGAATTCCAATGCAGACGCCCTCAGTCGCTTGCCATTGCCGGTTACGGAGCCGCGGGATGTCGCTCCCGACGAGTACGTTTTGTATGCCCAGTGTCTTGAGGAAACGGCGGTCGGCGCCCGGGAGGTTGAACAAATGACAAACCGAGACGCCACTCTTCAACAGGTCAAAAGGTGGATTGCCGACGGATGGCCTCCGTATCTACCGCAGGATCTTGAGCATCTCCGGGCGTACTTCAACAGAAGAACAGAGCTAACCGTGAGCCACAATTTGGTGTACTGGGGACATTGCATTGTTCTACCTATGGCGGCGGCAAAGCGTTTGTTGGGGGCTGCTCCATGAGACGCACCCTGGTATGACGTCCATGAAAAGCACGGCGAGAACGCTGTTTTGGTACCCGGGTCTGGATTCTGACATAGAGCGACTGGTGAAATCATGCTCTATTTGTGCACAGGCCGCTGCGATGCCACCGGCACAGATACCTTTGGCGTGGCCAGCAACCGGGGAAAGATGGAGCAGACTACACGCAGATTTCGCAGGCCCAATGGGAGGACATATGGTATTGGTCGTCGTAGACTCTGAAACAAAATGGATAGAAGCAATTCCAATGAAAATTGCCACATCGCAAACAACGGTGGACGCACTACAGTCAATATTTGCACGCTTCGGCCTTCCAAAAACCTTCGTTTCAGATAACGGTCCACAATTTGTGGGCGCCGTTTTTCGCGAGTTTCTGGCACGAAACAACGTAAAGCAACTCACAACAGCCCCTTATCACCCACAATCGAATGGTTTAGCCGAAAGAGCTGTGCGCACGCTCAAGGAAGGGCTAAAGAAAAACCCTGGAAAAGACCTGGAAATGCGTATAGCTCGGTTTTTGTTCCGATATCGCCGAACGCCTGTTAAGCATGGCAAGTCGCCCGCGGAACACTTATTCGGCTACCAGATAAGAACAAAGATGGATTGCATCACGCCCGGTGAGAAGTCGGCAGAAAGCCAGCGAAGAGTAGGTGCGACTAAATTGGATGTGGGAGAACCGGTCTGGATGCGCAGTTTCGGAGCAGGCCGCAGGTGGATTCCAGGAGTAGTGCATGGTCAACAGGGCTCCAGGATGGTCTCCGTTGACTCGGAGCAAGGTCTTCAGCGGCGGCACTTGGACCAACTGAGACGTCGGACTGAATCAGAAGACAGAGCCCTGGAGAAGTTGGCAAGCGGGAACCTGCGGACGACGCTCCGACCACGTCGCAAGATAGCCCAGAAGCATCCGGGACGGAAACTGGCCCGCCTGGTTTGCGAAGATCAACCAGACAGCGACGGCCACCTGTACGCTTTCCTCTTTAAGGGGGGAGAGATGATGCGTCGTCGGCAAACCTTGGCTTGACCACGTGATCACAACGTCACCTCACCGGCGGGCTATAAAAGGGGCTGCCTGAATAAATCGTTCCTTCTTGTTGTGTCATTCCTGCGTGATGCTATATTGCAGTGAGTGACCGGGCAATTTGGCGGCAGGCTTCGGCGTGTTGCGCGGCGCCGGAAACAGGCCGATATTCGGATTCATCAGGGCGGTAAGGGAGGATAGTGTCGATAGTAGCAGAGGGTTGGCGGCCGTAAAGTAGGAAGAAAGGAGAGAATCCGGTGGTAGACTGCGTAGCGGTATTGTACGCATAAGTAACGTACGGAAGGACGAGATCCCAATTCGTGTGGTCAGAAGCGACGTACTTGGAGAGCATGTCTCCGAGTGTGCGGTTAAATCGCTCAGTGAGGCCATTGGTCTGCGGATGATAGGCGGTGGTAGTTCGGTGAATCGTGTTGCACTCTTTGAGAAGCGCCTTCACCACCTCAGATAAGAACACGCGGCCTCGGTCACTGAGCAGTTCACGAGGTGCACCGTGGCGAAGGATGAATCGGTGCAAAATGAAGGAGGCGACGTCCGTCGCTGTGGCAGCCGGAAGGGCAGCAGTTTCGGCATATCGTGTAGGGTGATCCACCGCTACTATAGCCCAACGGTTGCCATCTGCAGTGTATGGAAGCGGACCGTATAAATCAATGCCAACGCGGTCGAACGGGCGTGGAGGGCATGGTAACGGCTGCAGCTCAGCAGCAGAACGATGGGGAGGTGTCTTGCGACGTTGGCAGGGAATGCATGCGCGCACGTACTTCATGATAAAGGTGTACATTCCGCGCCAGTAGTAGCGCAGCCGTATGCGGGTGTAGGTCTTGAAAACGCCCGCGTGACCGCTGTGGGGGGCAGCATGGAAGTATGCGCATATCTCCGAGCGTAAGTGACGTGGAATAACGAGCAGCCACTTGCGACCTTCGGAGTTGTAGTTACGGCGATAAAGTAGGGTGTCACGGATCGCAAAATGGGCAGCTTGGCGGCGGAGCGCACGTGACGGTGAAGCAGCCGTCGGGTTGGCGAGAAAGTCGAGAAGGGAAGCGATCCAGGGATCCATGCGTTGCGCTGAAGGCATGTCGCTGAGGCGAAGCAAGGGCAGAGAAGCGTCGGAGGTGGAAAGGCTGGCGATCTCGGCTGGAAGGGGGCAGCGTGACAGTGCATCGGCGTCTTGATGCTTGCGGCCGGTGCGATACACGACGCTGATATCATATTCTTGCAAGCGAAGGGCCCACCTAGCGAGGCGGCCGGAGGGGTCTTTCAGGTTGCAAAGCCAACAGAGCGCATGGTGGTCGGTCACAACGTCAAAAGGGCGCCCATAAATGTACGGTCGAAACTTCGCGAGGGCCCATACAATCGCCAAACACTCTTTTTCAGTTACGGAGTAGTTGCGTTCTGCTGGTGTGAGTGTGCGGCTAGCATAAGCAACGACGTATTCGTCAAAGCCAGGTTTTCGTTGGGCGAGGACAGCGCCGAGGCCAACACCGCTGGCGTCCGTGTGAACTTCGGTAGGAGCGGCCGAGTCGAAATGGCGCAGAATGGGCGGCGCCGTGAGGAGACGGCGCAAGGTGGTGTATGCGTCGTCGCACGCTGGAGACCACAGTGATAAATCCGCACTTCCAGACAGCAGTTGAGTCAAAGGCGCAGCAATGGACGCAAAGTTGCGAATAAACCGGCGGAAATATGAGCACAAACCCAGGAAGCTGCGCAGGTCTTTGATGGAGGTAGGTTTGGGAAAGTCAACCACAGCACGAAGTTTCGCTGGGTCGGGACTGACGCCCTGCTTAGAGACAACATGACCTAAGATGGTTAATTGACGAGCGGCAAAACGGCATTTTTTTAAGTTCAGCTGCAGGCCGGCGTCAGAGAGGCAGGTCAAGACGTGCTTCAAACGGGAGAGGTGGGTGTCAAAGTCCGGGGAAAAGACCACAATGTCGTCGAGGTAGCAAAGGCATGTCTTCCACTTAAGTCCGCGCAAAATGGTGTCCATCATCCTCTCAAAAGTCGCGGGGGCGTTAGAAAGCCCGAAGGGCATCACCGTAAATTCATACAAGCCATCCGGTGTCACAAAGGCGGTTTTGGGGCGATCGGCTTCTTTCATAGGAACTTGCCAGTACCCGGAACGCAAATCAAGAGATGAAAAGAGTTCGGCCCCTTGCAAAGAGTCCAGAGCGTCGTCTATGCGCGGGAGGGGATAGACATCTTTGCGCGTAATCTTATTAAGGCGGCGGTAATCTACACAGAAGCGTATGGAGCCATCCTTCTTTTTGACGAGCACCACAGGCGACGCCCATGGGCTGCTTGAGGGATGAATGACGCCGCTCTGGAGCATCTTGTCGACTTGGTCTTCAATAACTTGGCGCTCGGCGACAGACACACGATAGGGACGTTGTCGCAGCGGTGCGTGGTCACCTGTGTCGATGGCATGGGTGACAGTGGAAGTTTGGCCCAAGGAACTTTGATGTGAGTCAAATGATGAGCGAAACTGATTAAGTAAAGTGAGAAGCTGTGCCCTTTGCGGCGCTGGAAGGTTGTCGTCGATGGAGCGAAGGAATGCTTCGGTTGAGGAGGGATCGGGCGCAGCAGTAGGTGGGCTGAGTGCGGCTATGGAGAGGTGCGGCGCGTCGTCCGTCTCTTCGCGGATGAGCAGAGACGCGAATGGTTGTACCGTGCCGAGACATTCACCTCGGCGCAAGGCGTTGGGGAACGAGAATGGGTTAGACACGAACAGTACGGAGAGGCCAGCGGATATAGTCAGTACAGCGTATGGCAGAGGCAGACACTTGCGGTGCAGAAAGATAGGGGACGGAGTGAAGAGGACAGTGTCGTCGCGAAGAGGGCCGCAAGAGAGGGGTACGAGGACTGAAGAGCAGGGAGGCAGGTCAATGTCTTCGGCAACTAGGGCCTTAACACAGGCACCAGGAGGGGCAGTGTCCAAGACAGCTTCGGGCAGGTGAGAGAACTCGACTTCAGCTCGAGCACAATCGATGATAGCAGCATGGCGCGATAGGAAATCCCAGCCCAGGATAACAGCATGAGAACAGCAGGGCAGTACGACGAATTCGACGGCATAAATGGTCCCCTGGATTACAACGCGAGCGGTACACGCTGCTGACGGCTGGATGTTCTGAGCGCTGGCGGTGCGCGGTGAGAGTCCAGCAATTGGCGTTCTTACTTTTCTTAAAGAACTACACAGCTTTGCGTCCATGACGGAAACGGCAGCACCAGTGTCGACAAGCACCATGACAGAAACGCCGTCGACGGAAATTTCAATGAGGTTAGCGGCTGACGGATGAGGCCTTTCGAAGTTCGTTGTGGACGCAGTTCTCGCCTCAGGAACTGCGGCGCCTAGTTTTCCTCCTGGTTAGCGGTGGGGCGACGTCGCATAGGCGAAATAGACCGGCGTCGTGGAGAAGAGGGCCGGCGGCTGGAGAGGGTAGAACGGTCCGGCGAGGAAGTACGACTTTGCGGCGGCGCAGCTGGTACAGAGTACTGACTCGGTGGGGGCCAGTACCCAGGAGCTTGGGGAGGAATTTCCGCGTCCGGGAGACGACGGCGGCAATGCCGAGCTACATGACCTGGGAGACCACAAAAGAAGCAAATCGGCCGATTGTCCGTTGTGCGCCAGGAATCGCTGACCCTTGGAGTAGGTCGTCGGTAAGCCACTGGCCCTCGCAAATGCGCCGGAGGCGCACTATAAATTGGCGGCTGCGGTCTTGCTACGACATCGGCATATGTCACTGGAGCCGCGACAGGAGGCGGTCTCGCGACGGCTTCGGCATATGTGAGCGGAGCCGCCACAGGTTGTGGTCTGGCGACAACGTCAGCGTATGTCAGCGGAACCGTGCCAGGTGGTGACGGATGAGCCGGTGGAAGAGCCTCAGCAACTTGCTCTTGAATTGTATGTCGGAGCGCTGGAGTCAGATATGATGGTCGGTCGTGAGCGCTCGGCAGAAAGGAAAGTTGACGTGCCACTTCTTCCCGCACGAAGTCTTTAATCTGCTGTAGCAGCGAGGGGTCAGGAGCAGGCGTGAGCCCAGCGAGCGACTCAACCTGCTGTGGCCGCTGGCGTGTCAGAATCCGCTGCTTGCGCAACTGCTCAAAGCTTTGACACAGCGTGACGACTTCAGCAACGGTACGCAAGTCGCGCGCTAGAAGCATCTGAAAAGCGTCGTCATCGATGCCTTTCAAGATGTGTTGGATCTTGTCGGCTTCCGACATACGAGCGTTGACCCGCTTGCACAAGTCGACGACATCTTCAATGTAGCTAGTGAAGCTTTCACTAGCCTGCTGAGATCGTTCACGCAATCGCTGTTCGGCTCGGAGTTGCCTGACAGCCGGTCGACCAAATACGTCTGCAAATTTAGTCTTAAAATGGACCAGGTTTGAATATCTGCCTCATGGTTGCGATACCAGAGGTTAGCCACACCGGCGAGATAAAAGATGACGTTGTTTAGCTTCGTCACATCGTCCCATTTGTTGCATACGCTCACCCGCTCGTACGATGTGAGCCAATCTTCCACATCGTTCTCCTCAGTCCCGCTGAAAATGGTCGGGTCCCGTTGACGAAGAGAGCCGGCACAGATGACAGCCTGGCCCACTTGTACGGCCTGGTGTTGGACGTCCTCAGGCATCGTGCGCGCCGGGAGAGCACGACTACGGAGCTCCAGGGCCGATGTTTTTACCCGGCTCCTCCACCAAATGTAACGGGGGGTTTGTTACGAGGTACTGGGGCGACGGGAACGGCAACGGCAGCAGTCTGGGATCAGATCGACAAAAGACACACAAGCGTAGCGCTGGCAAAAACTCCCGAGAACACTGTCACCTCGTCTTCGTCTTTTCAAATCATCAGACGCATCTTCTTCTTTAGCCTTACATAATAAATAAATAAATAAATAAATAAATAAATAAATAAATAAATAAATAAATAAATAAATAAATAAATAAATAAATAAATAAATAAATAAATAAATAAATAAATGTGTCTGGAGCGCAGGAAGTTGGTTATACAAAGCCGCTATCAATAAACAAGTACCAGGTGAAAGCAACGGTTCCGCTATATGCGCGGGCACTTTGTTTCAACAGTATCATGATGCTGCAGCCAGAGCGCGACCATGCTGCTACCGCTTTAGAGCGTAGCACGGACAATTTTTTCCCGTCCAATGTGATCGCGCTATGCGAGCCTCTTTCATCGCAGAACCATCGCTAGGAGCAGTAACTTGTTTATTTACAGCAGTTTTCATAGCCGATTTCCTTCGATCGAGACATATTTTACCATTTTAACAGTGCGACGCCAGAGCCCATAGCCACGAAATTTTGAAATCTCATAAGCTTTATTGCAAACTTCAAAAAAAAAATTAGAATCCAAGCTATCGTCATATTGATGAAACCAAATTTCTCAACAAGTTCTGCAACTCTGACATTCGTTATTGCAGGCTATTAAAAAGATAGCGAATTCAATTTTATTAATTAGCAAATCAGCGGTATTTAAATAATATGCTAACTTGTGTAAGACAATTAGCTCTAATTCTGCACTATCCGAGTCCTGCTGGAGAGCGTTGTCGTTATTTATGGTTTACCGCAAGCACTGCACGCTTAGTTACATCGAAGAGCATGGAAAGAAAAAAAACACTAAAAATGAGACTATAACGTGTCTTGTACGCCAATCTAGAAATTAGCGTCACCTCGAATGGGTAGACACTCTGTTTTGCTCTTTAAGCACAAGGTCATCCAATAAAACATTTGGCCTTCCCTCGCTACGCGTTTGCAATGTAGTAGCTACTGGAACCAGAGACTAATGGCGGTCATTTGGAAAGACGAATCAAAAGAACTTGTGTACGCTCAGACAGCAGCGCGGCAGTGAGCCTGAGGCGAAGACTCCTCTACGCCGTAGGACAACCGTCAAAGTTGTGAGAGCTTCCGGTCGGGGGGCCTTGAGGAGTACACAGCATCGCTATAGCAGGTCCTGTTCCCGGAAATTGCGGCCCGGTCGATGTGCCCTTCGGTCAGACCTCCTGGCGAGGCGAGCAGGGATGCTTGTGTGCCATTAGGCGAGCCGGGCCTTAACTTCCGCTCCTTATAAAGTAAAAAGTGAAGCCGCAAGCAACCAGCGATGTGTGCACGCCAAAGCCCGTGCAAGTCGAAGCTTATTCCTCGGCACACATGGTCAACGATAAGTGATGCGAGCTTTCCGCGGTGTGTTGGGTGGGCTAAACTAAATATAGAACACAAATTTTCAATTGGCCAGTTCCTAAACTGTTGGACATCTCTCCTGATCTGATTAATCTTTTGGAAGATTGCTGCTTTTTGCATCCTTGCGAAAATATGCAGAGAGTATCTTTTGAACGATGTGTCAAGTTTATAACTTTGTAGGCACTGCACAGTCGTTATTATTACTGTGTTTATGATACCTACTTTGTTCTTAATGTCTTTCGGTTTGTTATGTCAATCGAACATAATTGCAGTTTTCGTCATTGTAGTTAGTTTTAGTGGTAGTAGGGGTAGGCTTTTTATGCCTATAATTTTGCCGCATGAGAGGTCTTGCCATCTTGCTGCAATATTTTGTTGCACCTTTAATATTGCATTCGTATTCTGTTCAAAGGTGTGGCTGTATGAACCATAGTGTGCAGGTCCCAGTCAGGGCACCTCGTATGTCATCTCTAGCCCTCTTCACCTAGACAGTTTCATTTGTCTAAATTTGTCTAAAGTACACTGTAATGATGGGCGATTTCAATGCGAAAGTGGGCAAGAAGCAGGCTGGCGACCAGGCAGTAGGCGACTATGGGATATGTTCTAGGAATAGCAGGGGAGAGCTATTAGTAGAGTTCGCAGATAGAAATAACTTACGGATCATGAATACCTTATTCCGCAAACGAGAGAACAGGAAGTGGAACTGGAAGAGCCCTAATGGTGGGACTAAAAATGAAATTTATTTCATACTATGCGCTCAACCTGGCATCACTCAGGAAGTGGCCGTCCTCGGAAAGCTGCGTTGTAGAGTCCACAAAATGGTAAGGTCTCCAATTAGCTTGGAGTTGAAGAGGGAACGGAAGAAGCTAGTGAAGAGGAAGTCCATTAAGGAGCTAACCGTAAGAGGAAAAATAGAGGAATTCAGGATATCGCTGCAGAACAGATATCCAGCTTTAACTGAGGGAGACAATCTTCATGTTCATACGATGAACGATAATCTGACAGCTATCATTACGGTGTGCGCAGTAGAAGTAGGCGGTAGGACGGTTCGACAGGATACCGGCAAGTTATCTCAGGAGACTAAAGATCTGCTTAAGAAACGCCAAATCATGAGGGCATCTAACCCTACAGACAGAATAGAACTACCAGAGCCATCGAAGTTAATAAATAAGAGCAATGGGGGGGGGGGGGGGGTAGCAGACTTAAGAAAGTTTAATATAGAGAGAATCGAGCATGCTCTAAAGAACGAAGGTAGCCTAAAAGCGGTGAAGAAGAAACTAAGCATAGGTAAAAACCAGATGTATGCGTTAAGAGACAAGGAGGGCAATGTAATTAGCAATATGGATAAGATAGTTAAAGTAGCCAAAGAGTTCTACACAAATCTATACAGTAGTCAATGTAATCAGAACGTTAATGATAGAGACAGTAGCGGACAGCAATGCGTCATCCCGCCAGTAACGAAAGAGGAAATAAAGAAACCCTTAGGAGCAATGCAAAGGGCAAAATCAGCTGCTGAAGATCAGGTAACAGCAGATCTGTTGAAAGACGGAGGAGAGATTCTGCTAGAAAAACTACCCACCCTGTATACGCCATGCCTTATGACCTCGACCGTACCAGAAGCTTGGAAGAACGCAAATATAATCTTAATTCATTAGAAAGAAGACGCCAAAGACATAAGAAATTACAGACCGATCAAGTTACGGTCCGTTGCCTACAAGTTAGTTATTAAGGTGATCACTAATACAGTCAGGGAACTTAGACTTTAATCAACCAAATGATCAAGCAGGCTTTCGTAAAGAATATTCCACAATAGATGATATTCACAATATCAATCAGATGATAGAGAAATGCGCAGAACATAACAAACCCTCTATGTGTAGCCTTCATTGATTATGAGAAAGCATTTGACTCAGTGGAAACCTTAGCAGTCATGCGGGCATTGCGGAATAAAGGTGTAGATGAGCCTTATGTCGAAATACTGGACGATATATATAGGAACTGGACAGCTACCATAGTCCTCCATAAAGTCAGCAATAAAATTTCTATAATGAAGGGCGTCAGGCAAGGAGACACGATCTCCCCAATGCTATTCACCGCCTGTTTACAGGGGGTATTCAGAGGCCTGAATTGGGAACAGTTGGGGATAAGAGTTAATAGAGAATACCTATATAGTCTGCGATTGGCTGATGACATTGCCTTGCTGAGTCCCTCAGGATGTGAATTGCAAATCATGATTAACGAGCTAGACAGGCGGAGCAGAACGGTGGATCTAAAAATTGACATGCAGAAAACCAAAGCAATGTTCAGCTCTTTTGCAAGGAAACAGCAGTTCACAATTGGCAGCGAGGTGCTGGAAGTGGTAATGGAATACGTCTACTTAGGGCGGATAGTTACAGCTAATCTGTATCATGAGACGGAAATAGCTACAAGGATAAGAATGGGGTGGTGCACATATGACAGGTTCTCTCAAATCATGAATGTTTACCAATATCCCTCAAGAGAAAACCGTACAACAGCTGTATCATGCCGGCACTCAACTACAGGGCAGAAACGTGGAGGCTAACGAAAAGGGTTCAGCTTAAGTTAAGGACAAGAAAGCGAGCCATGGCAAGGAAAATTATAGTTGTAACGTTAAGGGACGGGAAGCGGGCAGAGTGGGTGAGGGAACAAACGCGTGCTAATGACATCCTGGTCGAAATCAAGAGGAAGAAATGGGCTTGGGCAGGGCATGTACTGCGATCGCAAGATAACTACTGGTCCTTAAGGGTGACGGAGTGGATTACAAGAGAATGCAAGCGTAGCAGGGGGGCGGCAGAAGGTTATGTGGGCGAAGAGATTAAAAGTTTTCTGGGATAGCCTGGCCGTATAGCTGGCACAGGACAGCGTTAATTGTAGAGACATGGGAGAGGCCTTTGCCCTGCAGTGCGTGCAGTAAAGCTGATGATGATGATAATGATGAAATTTCAATGAATTTAAATTCACAACCATTGCGCAAGCAGAGGCAAAAATCCGGACCTTCCGGTTCATACTGCAACATTTCTTCTTGAGCTTACAGTCTGTGCAGATGAAAGACGTGAGAAGGGACGGATTTCATTTTAAGGCTACAATTTAGGCGTTCCAATTCAAGGTTTGCAAATTCAGTTGGTGAACGTTAGCTTGCGTTATGGGTTTCGTCTTGTCAACTTTGTTACCACTAGAGAACACAATACGACAAAATGGAATGCAATACATCTAACATTTTCCAGTCCAGATATAAGCTCCTTATTAAAAGTTAACTGATCATTTTACTCTTACTAAAGTTATTCCTAAAATGACGAATTGTAGAGTAAGACCTGAGAAGAATTTAGTGCCGCCCACGCCACTTCCTGTAATGGCATTGCTTAAGGTGAAACCATTCGCCAGCAAACTGGAAAATCAATCTCCACAAATAAATGGGACATGCTGGACCTTCTTGTCGGCTTCAACCCTCAACTTTTTCTTGCCCATTTTTTTAGCGCTTAGCGTGTGGCTTACTTAAAAGTAACCATGTTGCCATGAGAATGTACTCGAAAGTTTGAGCGGTAGACCAATGAAATATGACTTTCATGTCTTTCGCGGACAGCCCGGCAGTTTAATCTTTTCCATAGCCCGAAAAAGCGTGCTGCTGAGGCGCATTGCAAAGGTAACCTTTTTTGACATTTGTTGGTAATTCGAGTGTTTGTAACCAGTTCTCCAATATCCAACACGGGAAGGGGTGTGTGTGTGTGTGTGTGTGTGTGTGTGTGTGTGTGTATGTGTGCGTGTGCGTGTGCGTGTGTGTGTGTGTGTGTATGTGTGCGTGTGCGTGTGTGTGTGTGTGTGTGTGTGTGTGTGTGTGTGTGTGTGTGTGTGTGTGTGTGCGTGTGTAGTGTGTGTGTGTGTGTGTGTGTGTGTGTGTGTGTGTGTGTGTGTGTGTGTGTGTGTGTGTGTGTGTGTGTGTGTGTGTGTGTGTGTGTGTGTGTGTGTGTGTGTGTGTGTGTGTGTGTGTGTGTGTGTGTGTGTGTGTGTGTGTGTGTGTGTGTGTGTGTGTGTGTGTGTGTGTGTGTGTGTGTGTGTGCGTGCGTGCGTGCGGAAAAAAGAGGAAAATAAATGCTCAGGCCTGTCAACTGGCGCAAGCTGGGATACTATCCATGCTGTCTGCCAGTAGGAAGAACTGTAAGGATAAGAGATAAAAGGGAAATAGAAAAAGAAAAGACACCGCATGGCCACCACACAGGCCCAAGAGCCGACGGTGGTAGTCTATGCTAGCTGCATTAACCACCCTTTAGAGTGGTGCCACTGTGTAATGCCTACGGTGAAGGCCGGCTTTTCTTCGCGACTGCTACAGCACAACCGATGGGCGAATTTTTTCATGTATTCTTGTTAGGATGCTGTTTTACTAATTTCTGACGCGTAGCGGAGACACGAGTGTATTATTTTATCTTCACAATTGGATGCTATTCAGAAATTTAACCGGCATGCTTACTCACGATATCGTTATTAAGCGACGATTACACACGATAAATCTATACAGGGCTTTACTTGCCAACTTTCTGTATTATCACTAGATATGGGGGCAGCGCTCAAATCTACATACCTTGAAAGTCTACAGCACATGCAAAATCAAGGAGTAGAAGTCACTGTCTTTAAGCATCTCCTGACTCTTGTGGCACCTCTGTCCCCCAATTTAGTTATACCACCATTACAATACGCGCGCTAGCATGAGTTAACGTTAATTATGCATTGAATCTCGCAGCTTCGAATTCACTCGAAGCTTCATCAGTGCTAGTTTTGCAGCTAATCACAATAACTCAAGTTACATTGCTTACGCAAACATCTTTCAACGTAAACGTAAAGGAAATTATGGAAAATGTATAGTGGAATTTATGTGCATATAGTTCGGAAACCGCTTCCTAAAATTAGAAGTGTGGGATGCTTGACTTATTCAGTAAATAAATGCAATAAATGCAATTGTATTGCTGCAAATTCATTTCATAACGTAAATAATTTTTGATGTTCTCATTGTTGTTGTCCTTGCTTTCGTTTTGTAACTCGTGCACTACTTTAAGTCTTGTTTCCTCTTCTGATTGTTATTGTTCATGTTTATTACACATGCACTTTCATTCACATTAGATAAGGCAGGTAATTTTAAATCTGGTTATATTATTCCGCACTAATGAAATGCATTCTACACGAAGCGTTTAGGTTGATTAGAATAATAATTAAGATTATCTTAGGTAATGAAATGCATTCTATAGAATCGTTTAAGTTGAGATGTTAATTAAGATTGCCTTTGTTGTACCTCTTTTAGTAAAATACTTTGCCCTAATTTTGTATATGAGTTTTGTTCAATGGTTTCTTGACCACGGAACCTTCTGCTATATTATCATCTCTGCAAGCAAACACAATTACAGTCAACAAACTGAATCCCCCGAAATCACCTCAAGTTCACACATCTTTGCTCAAATTGCATGGAAGCTTAAATAGGCAATGATGACACGTATGTTTGATTTTCTTTTTTACATTTCTGTGTTCGGTTTTCTTCCTAGAATATGCAATCGAAGCTAGCTGTTTAGTGACGCAACCTTATTACCTCGTTTTAGTGTGTGCGCATTCAACAGAGCCGGGGAACGATAACTAAAACTTCAGCATTTCATTCTCATTTTTAGTCAAACGAAGCTCAGTATTTTGGTTGGCTTGGTAAGTTTTCATGGCACCTTGATCCTACTGCGTCCCCCAAAGTGTCTTCGATAAATTCCAACATTTGCCTTTTCCCGCACCATGGCGCTCTCCCCCGGTTGCCTTCAAGTAAAAAAAAGTAAAAAAAAAGCGAGGTTCGCGCAATGACCAAAGAGGCTTAAGGTTGGTACTCGCAGAATTACACACTGTAATCGAAAAAAAGGCTAAAAAGAGTTGAAGGCTATTCCTGTGGGGATTAGCTCTTCTGCCGCAATCATTAGTGTTCTTCTGGGAGTAGCTGAGGGGATTAATCGTTTGCCTTTCTTCAGTTGGAGTATAGGGAGCTATGTTTCGTCTCTTAAATTATTTTCCGCAGAAGAAAACAAAAATAGAAAGAAACAAGCGCTAAAAGGCAAAGCGCATACCTGCAAAGAATCGCGCTCAGAGCTTAACCACGACCAAACGAAACGCAAGACCCGGTCAGGATTTTTCGCTCATTGCCCTCTGTGAGCTAGTCTTGCAGACCTACTCTTCTTCTGTGTAGTGTTCGCAGACTGCGCTTGCTATAATACCCAGTGAGAGGATCTGAAGCACAGGACAGCTGAGATGGCTAGCCGCAAGTCATATATAGTGAACTCAAGCACGAAGGCTTCGCCTTTCTACGTAGAAAAGCCAGTAGGTGAGCATTAGTGACCCTAATTTGCATCAGAGGCAAAGTTAGGCAGACAATTTAACGCACACTTTGCTCAAGTCTATCCGCTCTCAATTTTCGTAGCAGCCAATTGCATATTTCGGCCATATCGGTAGAAAATGTGACGCTATATAATTCTTCGTTGTTTCTTTCTGATGAGAAACCACCGCACTAAACGAACTCCGGCCTCCGCAAATTGTCACGAAAAGTTGCACTTTGCCGGCTGCCGCATCATCATCATCATCATCATCATCATCATCATTACTACACCCACTGCAGGGCAAAGGCCTCTCCCATGTCTCTCCAATTAACTCTATCCTTTGCCAGCTGCATCCTCCCTTTGCCTGCAAACTTCTTAATCTCATCCGCCCACCTAACCTTCTGCCGCCCCCCGCTACGCTTACTTTCTCTTGGAATCCACTCCGTTACCCTTAAGGACCAGCGGTTATCTTGCCTTCGCATTACATGCCCTGCCCAAGCCCATTTCTTTCTCTTGATTTCGACTAGGATGTCATTAACCCGTGTTTGTTCCCTCACCCACTCTGCCCGCTTCCGATCTCTTAACGTTACACCTACCATTTTTCTTTCCATGGCTCGCTAGTAGTAGTAAAGACTTTTATTCGACCATAATTTATAGGCCGAGCATGTCGACCGCCTGGGCGACCAGAAGCCGCTAACGTTGTCCTTAACTTAAGCTGAACTCTTTTCGTTAGCCTCCACGTTTCTGCCCCGTAGGTGAGTACCGGTAAGATTATGCTGTTGTACACTTTCCTCTTGAGGGAAATTGGTAAACTGCCACTCATGATCTGCGAGAATTTGCCATATGCGCTCCACCCCATTCTTATCCTTCTAGTTATCTCCCTCTCATGATCCGGATCAGCTGTCACTACCTGCCCTAAGTAGACGTATTCCGTCACAATTTCTAGGCTCTCGCTGCCAATTGTGAACTGTTGTTCCCTTGCTAGGCTGTTGAACATTACCTTGGTTTTCTGCATGTTAATTTTTAGACCCATCGATCTGCTCTGCCTGTATAACTCATTGATCATGATTTGCAGTTCACCTCCTGAATGACTCAGCAAGGCAATGTCATCAGCAAATCGCAGATTATTTAGGTATTCTCCATTTATTCTTATTCCCAACTGTTCCCAATTCAGGCCTCGAAATACCTCCTGTAAACACGCGGTGAACAGCATTGGCGAAATCGTGTCTCCTTGCCTGACGCCCTTCCTTATTGGAATTTTATTGCTGACTTTATGGAGGACTATAGTAGCTGTGCAGTTGCTATATATATCTTCAAGTATTTTGACATAAGGCTCTACTACCCCCTGATTACGCAATTCCTGTATCACTGCTGAGGTTTCCACTGAGTCTAATGCTTTCTCGTAATCAATGAAAGCTATATATAAAGGTTGGTTATATTCTGCGCATTTCTCTATCACCTGATTGATAGTGTGAATATGATCTATTGTGGAATATCCTTTACGAAAGCCTGCCTGATCATTTGGTTGATTAAAGTCAAACGTTGCCCGGACTCTATTCGCGATTACCTTAGTAAATACTTTGTAGGCAACGGATAGTAAGCTGATCGGCCTGTAATTTTTCAAGTCCTTGGCGTCTCCCTTCTTATGACCGCTGCCGCATGGGACCACTTTATCGTGACATTCGATGGCAGTCGTCTCTCTTGAGGGAGCGTCACATCAGCAGTAGTCGCTTTGTAACAAGACAAGGTTGCATATTTTTCAACAATATCCCGAGTCAGTCCCCTAAATGCATTGTATTCAGTCCCTTAAACATAATTTATTCCCCAGACGCTTCACTAGTGTTTTGTTAAGTTCAGCAACTTGCATTAACTGCATAACTTTATCGGGGAATCTGAATATTGCTTGTAACGTCATTGGAAGGTGGCAAAAAAAAACAAGTTAAAACAAAATGGAATGCCTTCCCCACAATACCCGTACTTGCAAACAAACAAAAAGAAAAGCCAGCTGCTTTAATAAGCTAGAATTAATACAAATGGACAATATCTGCTTTTTTATGTAGGTGAACATTGACAACTTTTTCTTACAAGGTAAAATAATTATCGATGGACCCCCGTTTCCGGTTACACATAATCCGCAGCCCTAGACTGGCTGTCGTCTCTTGTTTGCCTGCAAAAATTATGCCAGCGTAATGGCTCACGGCAAAGTCTAGCGCACTGAGTGCTGAAAGTAGGCTAATTATGCGGCGAGGCGGAGCATTGCTTAGCCTTTTTTTCGCGACAGTGTCTTTTGGTTGTTGGCCGCAGCGAACGTGCGTGCTCGGACGTCCCTGGAAAGGTGGATAAGGTGTCAGATCCCATACCCAACACTGTCACTCATCTACGACTTTCCTCAGTTTTTTTTTTTCCTTTCAGTCGTTTACCGGCGGTTCTCGCTGTTCCAGGTCAGGTCCCTAGTTTTCGTCGAACCAGCGCTCAGTTCCGACAACCGTTAAAGACGAGCATTAGCAAAGCCATTACTGCGCCCAAAAATCATCGCGGCTTCAACACACGGGAGCAGATACGTGGCCAGCATCCACAGTACCGGAGACTCCGCCCTGGGGAAAACACGTCCGCCTCTACTGGCGATAGCTAGGGGACAGCCATGGCAAGCATGTGAGTGCTGAGAATGGAACTGCAGCAGCTTCAATTCCGAGTTTTTTTTTTGTGTTTCTACCTAGAGACCAGGTAGAGGCCGTTCGGTCACGCATATCTTGCAGATACAGTAGAAAAGAACGCTCAAAACTTGAACCCCTGCTTTTAATCCGACATGCAGGTGCACTATGTTTACACGGAGTTAGGAGTACTGATGATACACCACACGTAAAGGCGGCTGCATATGGATGCCCAATGTTTCTCGGTTGGTCGTACTGCAGAAAGCCGCTGAACGCTCTTTACGCTATTTCTGCAAGAAGATATCAGCTGAAGAACTTGAGGCATTAGCAAGCTAAGTAAGGGCGTTCCTGGTGGTTAATGCTTGGGGTCGTGGTGCTCAACATGCAAAGGCTTGATTCACCTTGCAGTGGTTTATCGACAATCGCTCCGCCTGAGCCGATTAACTTAATGAAGGAGTCTTTATAACGGTCTCATAAGACCAGTGTCGTCTGAAAATTTCAAGAGGACTTATGTCACTGCCTGACGCTCACTTCGTGAACCCTACTGTGGTTAGAGAATCCGCCTCGATTGCAGGAGGCGCTGGGTTGGATTTCCAATGTTGTCGGGTACCAACCAGTTTACCAAAAAGGTAAATCTTTTTCCTGGCTTGGTTGTCGCTTCAATGGGGCGGAGTGTTTCTTGAAAACGGATGTGTTATGAAAAATGTAGAGGCGGTCTCTCACGAAAGTCAAATAAGAAATTATCTAAGGCGCCCATGCGCTGTGTTATGTCAGTGCACGTTAAAGATCCGCAGGTGGTCGAAATTATTCCGGAGCCCTCCACTACGGCACCTCTTCTTCCTTTCTTCTTTCACTCCCTCCTTTATTCCTTCCCTTACGGCGCGGTTGAGGTGTCCAACGATATATGAGAGAGATACTGCGCCATTTTCCTGTCCCCAAAAAACCAATTATTATTATTATTATTATTAATTAGCTGTGCTTCAACCCGGCTGAACTTATAGTAAGACGAGCGAAGGCTCTGTTTAGCCTGCTTATCCAATCTGAGGAATTTCCTTATCATAAAGATCATCTGATTCGTCTTGATGACACATCGTAGAAGCAGCTAGTTCTGGCACGTTGCTCATCCATGGTTTTGTGTGAGGGTAGGCATACGTCACACACTCTCATATATAGCGAACGGCGCGTCACGCGATTTGCGGCAGTTGCGAGAGTGCCGTCGGCTCCTCACGCTCAGCTGTGGCAAGGCGCAGCGAGTCACGTGGCTTGACGTTAGAGCCACGCCTCCACTCCTCCTAGTTTGAAGGTCAAATTTCACAGCCGCATGACCTTCAGCTTTGTACGGGAAGAGTAGAGCTTTCGCTCTACCACAGTTGGAATTGAGTCTCTGACTACACTGCCTGCAAACCTAATACCAAATCCAGCATTCATGGACATTAGTTTTAACTCTGAGGCAAGGGTGGGATATTACCAAATAATGCTATGCGCATATTGATGGGAATGATCTGTTCTTCCGATGCATAACAAAATCTTGCGCTTAATGTTTGTCCTGCGCACACCCCGATTAGTAATGACTGGCATAGGAAATCTGTTCGCTGTATTTTTGACAATAATCAGCAAAAAGTACAAGCGTGCCGAGCCAATCTTGCGATATGCGAAAAAATTGAGTTTATAAATGACGTCCCGTTTAAAATGCGCTTGTCTGAAATTTCTGTCTATGGTCAGCAATGGCGCTGTTTGGTCAAGCTCTCAATGAGCCATTAAAATGAAACCATCTTCATCAAGATCGCCCCTTCGAGGCTTGTCAACCCTGAAGCATATACTGCTTGAAGAAGTTGGGGGTGGCGTAGGGCACATTAATGTTGAGATTTACCGGCATTTCCTTGGGGGAGCTTGAGGAAGGCATGCAGAAATTATGTCAAGCGCCTGCTGTGGGTTTTCGAAAATTTCAGGAAATGTATGATGACGTTGGTGACCGTCTTTCTTTCTCATAGACAGTATCAATGAGGAGCACACCCTCAGGAATCTTATATGCGGCATCGGTCAATTTTGAGGAACCAAACGTTTAAGAGAAGTTCATAAACTGGTATTACAGTCGCATTTTATTACGATTTCATCAGGGCACATGCGGTACAGTGTCCCCGGGCAAATTGCGCAGTAAAGCGCATAAATGATTTCTCTCACGCTGTAGGCATACTTGTAAAAATTTGCACGCAAGCAACATCATGGGGTTCAAATCACGGTTGCTTGGTAGAATTTATATTGAAACGAGCAGGGTAAAATGCGTGTCCTTCACAAAAGAAGCATTGAAAGCGAAGCAAACAGAAACATTGAAAGCACACAACAGTCGGAAACGACCTGTCGTGGTTCGTTCATGGAATCAACACGAGCTTTAATTAATTGTTCCAGCTCACCACTCGCGTCCGGCGCTGTTTAAACATCGGAAGGCCGCTGCGAGAGCCACAAGCGCGTTTAAAGGCCGGTGTCGCGCCATCAGCCTCCAGTGTAGCTCTAAATAAGCTGCCCACGCACGCGATCGGCTGTCCTCCGCTAGCTTACAAAGTCCAGAACTGGCCATCTAGCTCGTTTTGTTGCGCTGAGCAAACATTTTTCAGACCCCCAATCAGCGAAACGCCAACGCCACGGCGCATACACTATTAAAGCCCGCAAATAAAGATAAAGTAAAAAAAAAGTGCCCACACTTCAGTTTCCCGCCACGAGATCGGAGGATTACGGACGCAACGATATTGATGGCGTCTATAGACGGACCAGTGAACCGAAATGTGCTGGGTCGAAAGGTTGGAAAGAATATGGAGGGGACGAAGTGAAAAGAGAGGGAGGGGAGGGGGCTCGCGCAAGGGAGGTTGAGAGGGCGGGGGGAGTTGCAGAACCTTTTAACGCAACGCAGCGCCAATACGCGGTGGGCGCTCTTCAGGGCTGCTTCATCAGAAGTGCGCGCATACGGGCGCGCTGCGTATTCATTAGCTCTCTCGCGCGGCAGGCTTGGGGCGGGGGGTAAACAAAGCGCAGCTGACACCGGTCCCTTCTCGCTCTGGGCGTTCTTGGCGGGCGTGAATCACAGCCACGGCGCGGCGCTGCTTGGGGCACCAGCCCGTGCCGTGGCGTGCAGCAAGCCCTATATAAGAAGCGCGCAAGACGCCCCGGCCTCCCGCCCCCCATTTATAGTCTCCCGTCTCCCGAAGAAAGTTGCGTGCAGTGCTAAGAACGGCCGGTGAGTATTCGGGATGAGCCTCCGCGGCGCCCACATCGGAAGTGTCGATTTTTTTCTTCGACAACGGAGAGACAGGGGGGGGGGGGGGGGGGGGTTAGCAGCCTTTTATTTCTGAGAACTCTTCAATGCGCGATGATGACATGACCTCGTAGAGAAACTGGCCATCTTTTGTAAGCGGTAAACATGCGGATGGCTAAGACTATTTCCACGCTCGACGTTAACGTGAAGCAACGATCTGCAGTCTCCTCAGCGGTGCTCGAAACTGGCGTAAGACGGCGCAGTGTATAAAACCTACGGTTGAACTTTTCACCCGCATTCTTTATTTATCGCCGCCGTCAAACGCGGAGAAAATAAAAAGGGTACCCCTGTTCCGTTCCCCACTGCCTATAAACGGCCCCTTCGCCGGCCCCGGGTTCGCTGAAAACTTTTTGAATATGCGAGGAACCTAAACAAGCGTAAATAAAATAGCGGAAAAGAGAAATGACAGCTCCAGAAGGTTGCCGCCTTTCCAAAGTTCATCGATCTCTGAGCGAGAAAGCTGCTTGCATATATCCATGTCTGGAGACGTGAAGACATGCCTCAGGCACCGTGACGCGCAGGGCACATGCGAAGTGCCGTCCAACGCTCCCGCACTTGTCACGGGCGAATTTGCAAAACCGCCCGCGGACGAGATTAAAGGATTGCGAAGGAACTGTTGCGCAGAGGGCTTGCAGATTCTATGCACTTACCTATTTATATTCAGCGGCGGCACGCCTGAAACTTGCGCAGGCTCTCGCTCGACATCTCCGGCGCGCCTACGAGGATCAAGAATTCCGCGAGACGCCTAACGCGCTTAGAAAAATTTCGCAGAGATTAAAGAGAGACTGAGTGCGCGTCTGCTCCCCTGTGCGTCACTGTGTGCGGTGGTAAGTTGTTACCGCCGTCGCCGTTTCACCTTTTCCTAAGGCCGTTTTGTTGGACGTTAAGTGAATCACAAATTTGATTGCATTGTTTCGGACGAGAATTTGGAGGGACTACTTAAGCTCCGCATTAGGAGCATGACGCGATAGTGCACGATGGGTTAATTCCCATATGTGTAGAAAGTCATTCTCGACTTTACATTCGTAGAACCCTGGGAGTCCTCATTCCCCTCCTGGCGCGGTGGTGCAGTGGTTAAGCGATGCGCCATTGCTCCTTGTGCGGCCCAGGTTGGTCTTCCCGAACGACCAATGATCAATTTCAGTGCCACCTGCAACGGCGGGCAGTTTTCTCACTATCCGGTGGGCATGCAGGTTGTGATGACGCCGCAAGGTCATGTGACCTATGGTGGCCCACTTGCCTCATAGATCTGCTCTCTGGGCCTCAGCTGCCTGAGTCAAGCTCTCAGAGATCTGCTCTCTGGGCCTCAGCTGCCTGAGTCAAGCTCTCAGAGATCTGCTCTCTGGGCCTCAGCTGCCTGAGTCAAGCTCTCATAGATCTGCTTTCTGGGCCTCAGCTGCCTGAGTCAAGCTCTCAGAGATCTGCTCTCTGGGCCTCAGCTGCCTGAGTCAAGCTCTCAGAGATCTGCTCTCTGGGCCTCAGCTGCGTGAGTCAAGCTCTCATAGATCTGCTCTCTGGGCCTCAGCTGCCTGAGTCAAGCTCTCATAGATCTGCTCTCTGGGCCTCAGCTGCCTGAGTCAAGCTCTCATAGATCTGCTCTCTGGGCCTCAGCTGCCTGAGTCAAGCTCATGATTTTTCGCTCACAACGCCGACGCCGCATTTTCTGCGTAACGGTGCCTTTAACGCTAAGAAGCTAAAATGCTTGAACTGCGCCGTTAGATGCAATCTAGGTACGCGATCGCACGTTCGTGAGTAGAAGTTTCATTTTCAAGTGAAACCGGTTAAATTTTCCTTCGATCAAGGGCCTCGAGAGCACAATGGCGTGTCGCCTGTTTTGTCGCAGAGAATAGCCGACGACAAGAACCTCACGACAAGCAGAGAAAAAAACAAGGAAAAGGTGAAGTAAGAGGCACACCGGAGGGAATCCGTTTCCTTGCGTAAGGAAGAAAGAACGGCTCCTCGCAATCGACGTCCAAATCGCCGGCGGTAATGACTGCGAGTCCGAGAGTTTTGCGCACCGTATCTCCTGCCTCCATCGGCCACTGCGGAGGCGAAAGGCACGGCGGTGGCCCTCGGGGAGGAAAAGAAATAAAAGAATAAAAGAGCCTGAAAGAGCACGACCTAACGACGCCAGTTCGCTATAAGAAGCGAAAGAAGCGCAGAAAGAGTCACAGAGCGACTGGTTGAGGGCAAGAGGAGAAGGGAGAAGGCAGCATTACGACTGCTTTGCCTAAGCGTCCATCCGTGGCCCGTAGACACCGGCAGCAACATCGGGCGATCGAACGATGTCGCCCGGACGGCACTTTCGAATTGCGCGTTCTCGGTCAATTATTCAAGGCCGCCGTACTAGCCGCGTGTATTGCGCTGGCATCCTTTCACGAACATCCCACCCCCCTGACCGTCCAGCCCACACGCCCTTCCCGTTATCCCTTCTTCCAGCATGCCACGCGATTCGGGCATGCGTACATATACGCTGTTATTTACTGGGCTCTCTCTTTCCCTCCCTCTTTCATCGCGCTACCCCCTTTCCCTCCTCGCCGCTTCCTTTCTGCGACCCACAGTTACGCTGTACGGGGGTCGGCGATCGATGCTGCGAGCGAGCGCCGACGGAACCTCACGCACGGAGCCCGATATCGACGATGGCGAGCATTCGTCGCCAGAAGGCCTTTCGCCTCCGTTGCGCGAGTTTCCATGTCCCGAGCGCGCGGGCGCATTTCCTGCCACTCACTCCCAGGGGCATTTTCCGCGCACGCGCCGGGAAATGCTGTGATGGGGCGTTCCCTGCTAGCAGATGGAGATAGAGGGAAAGGGATGGAAGGGGAGGAGGTCAGTTCCGCAAGTTCGACGTCAATGAGAGAGTGGTTACATCTGTGGAATCGAAAAATGCCTATACATGTGCAACTTCAGCTATAAACAGCGGCTTTGGTGAAATAGGGCCGACTTAACGGCTAGGAGTTGCTTGGTTTTAGGTTTTATGAGGTTTAACGTCCCAAAGTGACTCAGGCTATAATGGGCGCCGTAGTAGAGGGCTCCGCATAATTTAGACCATCTGGGGTTCTTTAACGTGCACTGACTTCTCACAGCACACATGCCTCTTAAATTTCGCCTCCATCGAAATGTGACCTAAGCGGCAGGGATCGAACCCGCGTCTTTCGGGTCAGCAGTCGAGCCACCAAACCACTGAGGCAAGGTGGTGGCGGGTAGGACTTGGGATCAAAGGAGGGTCTACAGTCGTGCTTTAATTTATCAGCGTTTATAACTTGCTGACTGCTCTCTGAGGACGCACCTACAGTGCGGAATGAAGTTTAAATAAGGCAAACTGACATGCAAGCATAAAAAATTATAGAAGGTGAATCCGACTGATGCGGCACAGTATGCGTTCGCTGTAGTGTTCTCCCGGATGGACCAGCCGCTGCCGCTGACGAGTTCAGACAGTGCGAGCGGGTGACATCAATCCGTCAATCAGAAAGCAACGCGCCGTGCCACCACTCTACTCATTCCCAGCATTATTGTACAAAAATGTTGGATTTTTGGAATATTGTAAGGTACTGTAATGGAAAGACTGAAGGCAATGGTTCATTCTCCGGATGCACAGCGAAATCTTTCTGTTAACGTTTTCGCATCGTTCGCATCGAGAATTTACCAGTGTCACTGAAGACCAGTGGGGAATTTTTTTGAGCAAACAAAAAAGTTAACAGCTAAAAAGCGCAAACCTGCTGACTCAAGATGTGCGGATATAATGATTATAATAGTAAAATCTTACAATACATGAAAAATTTGCGTTCATTAACTCTTTCCTGTTGAAAAATGGCTTTGTCCAGAATTGCTGGATATGTTTCACTCTCCACTTTGACACCTGCCATCCGAGGCTTCAGATGAACGGATGAGCATATTTCTGTGACATGGGGGTTCTAATGCTTACGCATTAATAACACGCTGCTGTTAACCGCTGGACAAGAACAACAGGCGGAGCCATTAAAACCTCCAAATTGCTATAATGACACCTTAGAAGCGAACATTACCAGCGCTGATGCTGAGATCTCTGGATTATGCGGTTCGCGTTTAAACTGTCTTCTTCGCGTTTTATATTCCCGCGGCGGCACATTTCATTCTGGCAATAGAAGTTCCAGCTGGTATAAAATTGTAGAAGAGGGCTGCAGAAAGTTAGATGGGCGGGTGAGATGAAGTCAGCGGGGATACGTTGGCCGCAGCTGGCAAATGACATGATTAATTGGAGAGATATGGGAGAGGTCTTTGTCCGACAGTGGGTGTAGTCACACTGATGATGGTGATGACTATCGATATGTAAATACAACGTGCTGACCAGTTTAACAGTTTGATTTGGGGAACTGCTGCATTACCCGTCCCATACGTTTGTCGTTTCGGTGATCGGTTAGGTTCAAAAGTCCTTCGGCACTGCGTGATCTTGAGGTCACAGACATAAGAACGCGATCGGCAGCTATCTCTATAGGTATCTATGGGCCCATTGTATTCATGTCGATTTACCTTCTGTAGATACTGTAGACCTCATATGTAACCTCTGCAGAAGTTTCCCACGCCTGCACGGAATGCAACGCCGTTAGAAGTCACGTTGGCAGAATGCTGAGGCGACTGTGGAGACCTTTGGGAATTGTCCTAGGTCATTGTCTCACAACAAAATTTGATTACATATTTCATAGGCACTCCAACGACAGCGTGCATTAGGTATGCCTACTGTCTGTTAAACTTTTGTCACCACGTTGCTTATGACGTCGGTGAGAGAAACTCCTTGAGATCAGTGGCACAGTGACGTCTGCGGCAAAGGGGGCTCGCAAAGGCAGAGAAAATATAAAATATACCACGGCGCGACGGGGTAGCTACATAATTTAAACAGCGTAGCATTTCTGCAAACATCGGACAGGCGTCGTCGAGAACTATCGCAGGGACAGGAAGGAATCCCCGACGATCAGTGCAGCTTATCCCTTCTCATAACTCACTGCCACGAACTCACACTTCTTTTCCATCTTGATCTTGGCCTGCCGTGAATTTTTACTTCAATGTGATCTATCATAACATGGTGTAGTTTGTTCTGCTCATCCTTCATAACTAGCCCCCTGCTTGAAACGCACAGACCCTATCACGCATTCAGAGAAACGTCCTCTGGGAAGCGCTTGCAAACCCTTTCTTCTTAGCTGAAGAAAAAAAAAATAGGCCGCCACCGTCTGGAAGACGTTGAAGAAGCTACCGTTAGCTGTTTGGTTTACTATATGAAGAAAGCGAAGAAGAACGCGCAGCAGGTGTCGAGAAACTGAATGTAATACCCTTTGAAACGGGGTGGTTTGCCACAATGCTCGGCTACGCGTGCACGCACGCCGCCTAGCGGAACGATCGATCGCCGCCTAGCACCATCAGAGAAATTACGATGCACGTCTACCCATTGTCGAGTTCCACCCCCTCAAAATACGTCCCAAAAAGAAATTGCTTCGTTTGGGGGGTCAAGGTGGGCCTAGAATTGATGCGATATGGTAGCCCTTCAATTAGTAACTGCATGTATAAAATGTTTACCTATTATTTTATTGTGGTTTTATTTCTATAACACAATCCATATGGTTTTGGTTGCCTACCAAATTCGGTGTATAACTGCCCCCGGATGGGTACCCGTTGCTGTTGGAGTATATATAGCGGATCGAACATATATATGTTTAGCGGTCACTTAACGGGACAGTTTTCGTGCCCGTTCGAGAATGTTTTTTTTTGATGAGGAGGGGAAAGGGATGAGAGGGCACAATTAATTTTAATGGCCACCATCCTGTAATCGAGCAACCGAAACTATGCCGCCATTTCGTCCCCTGACGTCATACTCACACAGTTCCACCTCTACCCACCATATTGGACCCTGACGTCATCATTGCCACGTGGCAAGTGGTTGTTTCTACAATGCTATTGTAGATGACGCTGCGAAGTCTCAATGCGAGATGCGCTGTTTTCTAGTTGCAGCCACAGATGGCGCTTTGATCTCAGGGTGGTAGGAGACCTCAGGAAATTTCGAAACGTGATGAGTAGTTGCTGAAACAGATGGCGCTGTGATGTCAGGTGTAGTAGCAGATCCCATGAAATCTCGAAACGTGATGAGTAACGGCTAACGCTCTTAAGGAGAAGGGGCTGAATGAACAAGCGGATGAATATACACCCCCCTTTCATCACTGTTACGATAAACTCTTTCTTTTCTACGCATTAAAAATTAAAGTGTAAAGCACAATGTTGCTCGCTAACTACGAGTCGTGGTGCTACAAGCAGTTTTTGCGATAAATAGAAACGCAAGAAAACGGGTATGGCGAATATTGGTTGCAGGTCGGCGTCAAAGATTTATTTTTGCCTTGCAAGAAAGCTATCAATGAGCTATCAGCACACAGTAGTCTCGAGATTAGCGCTGACTAGCGGCGACTGGCCAGGAAAGCTTGCCCAAGCATGCTTACTCGTGCATGCGTTCTTTGGATCCACTGCACTGGCGATGAGCAGGAGTTTGCAGGTCTAGGGCCCAAGCAGCCTCACCCCAAGCTTTGAAAAATGCAACCATTCTCGGTTATTGAGGCTATCAGTACGCGTTAAGTGAGCCCAACCATTGAACACAATGTGGAATATGTCCAATATTTAGGAAGAACCCCCCAGATGGAAGTATATTTGTAATAAGTGAGTGATTACACGTTAGCTTTCACCCAAGCGAAGCCATGCGGCTACAAAAGAAAACTATACACCGTTCACAGAAACTTCATAGATGAAGAAAAATCTGTCCCTGTCCGGGGTTCTAATCCGGGGCCACGACCTGTCCGTTGTAATTACTCATTAGCTTCCCTTTGCAGCCGCAGGGTAGTACGTGTATAGGTGATAATCGGTAATTACTCCTTTATTACTAATGTAGAGTCCTTCGGTAAAAAGCTCGCAGCGCAATGTGGGCCAAGCAGCATGAAATTTCTTCAATTTTAAATTAAAGTACTCTTAATGCCAGATTAAGCCTCCAGGGCTATACGGACACAAAAAGAATCCCGTTTGTTTTTTCTATGTTTTCTTTACGATTAGGAGAAAGTGGAAAGTCAACTGCCTCATTCATATTTGAACAGAAAAGTGTGCATGCCTGAAACAATATCTGGTTGCACGAATATCTGTTTAATCGATGCTTTTGTTGCGTGATGGACTGGCTCTGAAGTGCTCAACGTCCAGCTCGAACCTAGAGACCCATTCCTACAACCTCAAATGCTCTGGCAACTGCCTAGCATTGAAGAAAGATTACCTCCTTCCATACTCCACCTGTATGAAGCGAATAAAATAATACATCTCAAAATTATCAGCATGTTTCATTGCACGAGCTCTTCGAGTCCTCGCACAAAGCCCGAAACACACAGAGAGCTATCCCCTCAATACGACACTCAAATAAGACAGTGAAAAGGAGTTCCACTCAGCGCCGCTAACAGCTTGCACGGCAAGGAAGGCACCCAGTGGCCCGAGAAGTGCAGAGAGGCTTTGAGAAGAAAACAATCAAACCAAAGATGCAAATGAGCCGCGTTGTGCGAAGCACGGAAACAGGACCGCGGGAGCGGAAAACTAAGGAGGCGCATTTACTCCTGGCGAAGAATGTACAGGAAAAACTACCAGGCTAATAAAAGTCTGAATATATTAGGGAGCGCATCAGGTAAGATGTAACAACGTGATGTAGAGACGAATTTTAAGTCCTCGGAGCTGTCTTTAGCAGTCGGCGTCAGGGCGTTACTTCGGCATGATGATGACGCTACTGATGGCTATATTAATCATCATCACATCAATCATCATCATCAGGCGCTACGATCGTCTTTATGCTCGTCATCCACAATGTCATTACCAGTGAAACAGCATGTAACCTGCTTTCGTACTGAACACGCCCGAGAGGGTGTTCACGGGAGTAACAGTGTTTTAATGTTGGAAGAATAGATTGTCTGGCCCTTTCTCCTTTCCCTTTTTAGTGCCAGTTAAATCCGCACTCCTTCGTTGACAAGCACTATCCCTGACGATAAAGAAAATAACGATAAAGAAAAACGCCTCCTTTTCACGTATACCCAACGTTAAAGTCAGCCGCGGTCGTGCGCGTCGCGATTCCGTTTCGTTTATTTTTCCTCTTTCCTCCAATCTAACAAGGCATTTGCGGTCGCACTTTCACCTACGCGTACAGTTGCGTGAAAGTGCTAAGGGTCCCTGCTCGCCTCCCTGCTTCTGCTCGCAGGAAGAAATGGGAGACCCGCGAAAAAGCCGAGCCTCCTCTGTTTCCCAAGAGGCCGCAGGAGCGTTCGGCCGTGTCCGGATGGCTGCTCGGCTTCCTTTACTTATTTGCCCCCCTCCCCCTCCCCATCCTCCTCCCCTTCCCGAACAGCGCCTCTTTCGAGACGAGCTTCCCGCAGCTTCCTTAAATTGACTCTGCTCCCTTACAGCCATGTCGTTCAGAAGCGAGCCGTGACTCCCTGCCTTCAAGGCTACTGACTCGATGCCTGCGCTGGCGCTTCAGCGTTGACGCTTTCTTTGTTTTTTGTTTTGTTTCCTCCGCTTCCCAACTCTGGGCCTTTGTTAAACTTTTAAACGACCATGCGTGGGCAGCCGCGTTGTCTCTGTGATATATACATTTACACATCCTTTTGCTTGTAAAGCATGCTTTATTTCCGTCTTTTTTTCTCTCGGCAAAGTTAAAGCAGTTCTTTGCAAACTGGGATGGAAGAGGTGGCTGACTCTGAAGGCTGTTTTCCAGGGTTTCGAAACCCCTTTCAGATGCGCGTTTTATTGAAGAAACGTTCGCATACGGGAGGTGAATTCGTGTTAGGAAAGCTTTGGTGTTTTTCTGTAACCTACAGCGCCAAACAAGACTTCACTTGGAGGTAAGTGATACCTGAAAGCCAGCACGCGGGAAGCAGGCCGCACAGGTACGAAAGTCATTACAGACGCTATACTGTTGGACGTACAGTCTGCATCACCGTTTTGAAGATTGTTCGAGCGGCGCGCTTTACTGCATGAGAACAGAGTCCTCGTCACGTCTTCTAGATTTTAGAGGAAATGCTTGTACAGACGCTGACCGCTAAACAAGGTGGGCGCGCGCACTGCGCCCGGAAACCCTCGACTGCTTTCTAATTTTTTTATTGCCTGGTGCATACTCCTCAACCGCTCTGCACAAAGGGGACGCAGGCTGTACCTTTGTAGCGCAAAGGAGGACGGGCAGGTATGTAAGAACAATGCTATACGGCATGCAGTGTCATCGTTTTTGCTCGGGCCAGTAGTAAGTATTCCGCAACAAAGGCTGCGCGATGACGGAGACTGAGATCTATTAAGCCTTTCTTGGCTCGTGAGTGGCGTGGGCGGAAGTGGGAGACGGAAGTTGTCCGCACGAACTTTGAATCATAAGTTGTGTGGTAAATAAAAAAATGTAAAGGTTGAATAAGCAACAGTTCTTAAGCAACGTGCATGTAATGAAATAAACCAGAAATTAAAAAATAAAAAGTTAAAAATGAACGGGAACAAAAGAAAAGAAAAACAAAACAAAACAAAATTGCATAACATGAGAGAAAATGAAAAATAAAGGGAGGATGAGGACCGGGAAAGGATTTCGCATTTGCGCTCTTAAGGAAACAACTGCAATCCTGTATCTTTAATTGCGGTAACATTCGCCATAAATATCGCTGATTGGTCATGGAGGTGCGACGTTAAAGGAATAGAAGAAAATTTCAAAACCTTGCAGCCCCTAGCGGGAGTTGTACCCACGGCGGCGCCAACGTCTTGGTTTCAATGGCACTTGCAATAGACCGCTACGCCATCGCCGCGCGTTTTTTTTTCCTTTACTGCACGGAAATCGATCTCGCTGATCTGTCATATACCGTACGTAGACGGGTAGAATTCCTCGATGCAGACACACATTCTCATGCATTCGTGCACTTCACTCCACCTGTACATCGAAGATATATACATGCGTCATGAACCAGCAAATATTCAGGGGGATGATCTTCCACAGAAGAAACCCCCTGCACAAAGGCGCACTGGTCTCTAAAAAAAGAATTAGTTGAACGAGGCGGTTTTGCTTAGCGATCCATCATGCGGTTCTTCCACAAGCTCAACAGTTCGATCAACACTAACGGGTCACACGGAATCCCGGAGTCTCCCAGTACAAGCACCAACATTACAGTGTAAGGTGAGATCTCAACGCCCTCTCTGATTTTGCGCTGAAGTTTGTCCCTTAAAAAGATTGCCTCATGGCATCACGGCATCGTCTCTGGTTGGCGAAAAAGAAGGCAATTCACCGCCTATAGTACAAAAGGCACAATATTTTTGTAGCAGAGCTTTAAATTGGCGACGGAACACCGGCGAGAAAAGAGAAGAACAGGAGTCTTCGGCCCGTATAAGGTAACGTGACGTTGATCACGTGACGTCACGTGGCAGTGACGTTGGTGACAATCTGGCTGCGGCTGATGCATTGAACAGAGTTTTGCTGCCATAATACAGGCGAAGTACCAAGTAGGGCAACAGCGGTTTTTTTTTTTTACGGAAGCAAAATCTGCCAGAGATGTTTGACAACGAATTACTGGCTGTTATTTCCGGCATAAAGCTACTAAAAAAGGATCGCACAACAGGACGAAGAGAAGCCTTGCACCCATATATAGGCATCATATTTCGTCACAGATCTTTTCTTTTCCTCAAAAGAAGTAATGTAAAACTTCGCTTGATGTAGAAGGCCTAGGTCTGCCTTTAGGGACTTTGAAAGGTACATGCAACACTAGCAATACTTTCATGCGGGCACCCAGTTGATATTTGGCACCATCGAAAAATTGCGCGAAAAAAAAAAACTACGGATATATGCTTCTCCTTTGCTATGTGCGTAGTGTGTTTAATTTAGTTATCCTCCTCTCTGATAACCCCTATGAGCCCGCTAGATGTATGGCGCCTCGTGCGACTTTCTAATAAAAGAGTTGTAAGTCTGGGCTCGGCGTTTGCGCGCATAGGAGGTTTTCTTATTTTCTCTAGAGTCAAATTTTTTTTTAGGCAGTTCTTTGAAGTTTCCACACAGAAGTATACTTGTGGCATCGCACTCCGCGCTGATAGCGGCTAAGCGCATCGTTAACCCAGCGTTTTAAGACGCTTTATGAAGGGAAGTAGACGCTCTTGGCTCAAGATTATGTACACGAGCGCAAATATCTACACCCTTGATAATAGTTAACCTGCATCTCCAATTGATACTTCAATCAGCGTTGTTTCTTGAAGTAAACTTAGCCTTCTTTTATATTTTCTAGTGGAGCAATAAATTTAATTTTCCGTGGCAAACCATGGAAGTCCGGTCGCAGTTCTTGGACTGGGCTTTCAACCCTAGTCTCTGTAGTGTTCTTGGTAAAACAAGCCGCATCCTTGTTATTATGGCGTCGTGGTCTGTCTCCCTCCGAATTCGTGGCAAACAACATTCACAAAAGCACCCGGCAATAAATCTCTATTGGGACCTTTAGAGCTGTACAACCTAAAAAATAAAGGCGAACGGGAAATGAACAATCGCAGATTCCGTCGTCTCTTCCTCGCCCCTCTACGCAACACTCTCCTAAAAGCATTGGAATGACTGGTGTTAAGGAAGTAAGTCTGTTAAGGCCGCCAAAGATTTTTGTTTTACTCGGCAGGAATAAAAAATTGTGAACGAAGGGAGGAAACGTAGCTTGAGAAACCCGAGCTTTACAGCGGCTCAAGCTTTAAACACTAGCGATGAACAATACGTCTCCTGCGGCAGTGTGGTAAAACACGAAGTATTATGTCCCTACACGCTGTTTCCCGAAGGACGAAAATGGCGTATTTGGTAAAATCAGCTAAAACGAACGAGGAAACAAAAAGCACAGCAACAAAAAAAACGTGACCAGTGGTACGCGCGCCTGCATTTCAGAACAGGCGCGTTCCAGCGAATCGAACAAAAGGAATTAGGCACCACGAATCAAACACCACTCAACCCGCCGACAGCTTATAGTTCACGACAAGGGGGCGGGTGGGGGAGGGGGGAAAGGGGGAGCTGTGAAATGGCTGGCGACGGCGTATGCTAGAGCTCTAGCCACGCTCGCGTTTTTTATTTCTGTTTGCTTTTTCGCTTTCCTTAAAAACAGGCTGCCGGCGTGTCTATCGATCGGACGAAATCTCCGCTCGGCAACGTAATGCCATAGCGCTCGACAACGCCCGTCGACGAGGCCGATTACTCTCGCCCGCCGCCGTTACAACCCGCCAAGTATCGCGCCTGCCTGCTGTGCAGGGAACACCAACTTTTTGCGTCGCCGGCACGCGAGCCCGTTGTTGTTCGCGGATGCCACACACACACGACTCGCGATCGACAATGCGCATGTGGGCGAAGTTTGAAAAGGATGAGGGTGCGGATGGGGGGGTTTGAACAGAGCTTCTGTCACCTCAATCATTGGTGACTGATGACTAGGGACGGAAATGGACTCGAAGCAAACAATAGCAGAGCCCGAACTGAGTTTGAAATCGGACGAACGATTGTGCAAATTCCGCGCTGCTTGGAAAAGGGAAATCACCGACGCCTGTTTGGAAAACAGGAGAGAGAGAGAGAGAAACGAAATGGCGGCTCAGTTCTCGACTAGATCGGGGCGCGGATGGGCTACTGTTTGAGTTGGGTTTGTACGCTTAATTTTTTTTTTTAGCGGATTGATGGCTGTGTCAGGCAGGCTTTGGTAAAATCGCGATGCTAGTCCTCTGGGACCGCATTATTTGTACTCCGGAGTAAATAACCTCCGGATTTTTTCCGCTCTTTAAATATTTGGCAGATCCCCTTTTGAGGCGGACTTAGTACGTATTTAAGGAGTGTGAGATATGTGGTAAAGTAATAGAGATTGGAGGGAGCTTTGGGGCTGAGGGCGGGAGGGAGGGGGGCACTTATTTTCAGAAATCTTCCGTTCTCCTGTGATGACCAGCTTTTTCTGCAAAGCTGCTGTTGAAAAGGAATTGTCGATGGCTGACTTGGAAAGCATCAACTCTACCACAAGATACGCACTATAGCCGGTGAAGTGATACTTGAAAATGCCTTGCTTTCGCTTCCTGCAGAACAGCATTATAAAGTAAGTGGTGGCACGTGCGCGTTATTCTCTTCGCATTTATAGATTTTATGCCGCACTCGTTTTGTATATCAGAGCACAGCTGTAAAGTTTTGTTTTTGACATTACCCAAAAACCAAGTCAGCACCAAGATAAAAAAGTGACGGACTGCTGATGTTTTATGCTACAATAAAACCGGGGTCCTTTCGTAGATTGACTGCTCATAAAAACTTTCCCGACAGTTTCATGTAGGGTACAAAACAAGCCGCTACGAGAGGCGCCAGCTTCAATCGGAGGGTAGCAATCAGCCGTTCTGTCATAAAAGAATGTTTACAAATGCAGAGAGAGAGAGAGAGCGCTTTGGGCGAAATCTCATAAATACACCTATAAATTATTAAAGTTGTGTTTTGCGGGAGAAAAATAGGCAGTACAGCTTACGCACTTGTTTTTTGTAACGAAAGGCATAATTTCGAAGCAAATTCTGTTCTTTCGTAGCGCTTTTGTATGTTGACCTCTGAGTAAGATAGCTCTAAGCTCAGTGCATGTGTTGAATCCGTCCGATCTCCCGCGACACATCAAGCAATGCCACAGATGTACCTTTTTGGCAGCCAATCGGAATCGAGATGGTGGCCAGTGCCAACTTGCTAGTGCCACCGTGCCCTAAAGCCGAAGGGGGCGCCATGCCGCGATAGCCCTTGGAAGCTTACGAAGTTTTCTCGAATAGCGTTGCTATAGCATTACGGAGGTGTTTCGTGACCAATAGGAAGTATTTAACCGGCCCGTATAAAGCCAACGAAATGTTGTTTCAGATCCCAGATCACCAGGCTAACGAATAAAAAGTACTTTCACTCATGAGCTTCAACATATATGCTTTATTTTATTCATTTCCCTTAGAGGAGAATAATGAAAGATAACGTGATGGGTGGGTGTGGAGGCAAGGTAGGGGTACTGTGTACGCAAAAAAAGCACTACTAAAGGATATCGTCGTCCGCCGCAGTGGCTCAGTGGTTATGGTGCTCGGCTGCTGGTCCCAAATGTGCGGGTGCGAACCCAGCTGCGGCGGTCACATTTCGATGGAGGTGAAATGAAAGAGGTCCGTGTACTGTGCGACGGCAGTGCACGTTCAAGAAATCCAAGAAGTCATAGTTATCTGAAGCCTTCCACTACGGCGTCCCTCATAGCCTGAGTCACTCTGGGACGTTAAACCCCATAAACCAAACGAAGAAAAGGATATTTTCGTTACCAAATATCCTCAGCGCTGTGACAAACTTGTGAAGGACCACGCGTCGAATGTTATCTTTGATATACGCCCCCATTAGCACTTATACTCCGCGTGCTATGCAGACGCTGTGCTTTAGATTACTTGCCACACTTGCGCCTGAAGCTTTACATGGCCAAAAAAGACTAAAGACGGCAATCTTCAAGGTCTGTTGGGCACCTGTAGCTCACAATACATTCGTCTCCATTTCGAACCCACTTTTCTGAGCAGCGCAAAAAAAAAAAAAAAAACGTCGGCATATTTCCTGCCAGTTGAGAGAAAACCATAATGAATGAACGCATCCATACGGCGCAAAACTGAGCGAGAGAGACTTTCTTGCAGAAAAAAAAATAGAGAAAAAATGCAGCGCGTTAGAGAGACAAGATTAATCGACCAAAAACAAAAATAGGGGAAGGTAAAATGAATTTGTTTTTAAAAGGTTCACAACGGCCACAACGCGCGATTAGGAAATCTCGGCTCCTCAGCTCCGAGAAGTCGTTAGTAAAAAGATGACGCAAAGAGGCTTTTTTGTTTTTTTTTTGTTCTGCCACCGCTTAGGCGGCTCGAAAAGAGCTTGGCACAGATAGGCGCAGAAGCTGGCGTAATACACAGCATACACCACGGGCGGCCAAGGAAAAACTTCCAGGCGGGAACGGCGACGAAGGCAGAGATATACTTACGGAATGAGTGTACCGACACTATTTTTCATTTCGCCCTGGCAGCGTGGACGTCCTGTTTGAAACGAATAATTAATTTTGCTTCC